>NC_089777.1:37306536-37539036 GCF_040412425.1 Macrobrachium rosenbergii
TAGTCATTTCACTGACAAGCCACTGTTTATGCAGGTAAAACCTACCCTGTAACCTACTATAACCCCTTTACCTCAAAAAGTGCTACAAAGTATTGGTAACATTCATACGTAATTACCAACTCCTACTGCATAATCAAAATTTCTGAAAGTTATAACTACCTGCAATTAAGTTGCGTTTTTTTCAGTGTACCTCTTATATTAATAAATAAGATGGTGCTTAAAAACCCATAATATATATATAATATATATATATATATATATATATATATATATATATATATACACACACACACACACACACACATAGTATATATGCTTCTTAAGGTGCTACCTGATGTATACTATACACTCCACGTTTGCATATACAAGCAGTATATGCTTAACCTTGTCAACAACAATCAATAAGTGTATTTCCTCGGCATCGTCTCGCCACTGAACAGAGCTACACTTTACAACACTACATAAATGGCATGTAGACAGTGTTACCAACAAATTTTTGCTAAATTATGCTAGTCGGATGAAAATATATGCTAAAAATAAGAATTTATGCTAAATATGGTATGATATAATGCTAGAATTATGCTGACTAATTATTATTATTGCATTAAACATTTCCATAATACATTTGAGTTAAAATAACATAATGGACTTTTCAGTGTTTATATTAGGTGAAATGATACGAATGTGACTGTTTGATTTAGTAATTGGATATATTTGATGAAAACTTGTTAGAAAATTGAAATATAATTTTTCTTTCATATTTCACATATGCAATTAACTACCTGCACAATGCGTGAAAATCTGTTCAAACATAATTAACATTTTGATACTTATATAAAGAAAAAAATACTTTACTTATGAAGGAAAACATAATATGTATACATTCACACTTTACTGACGATATAAAGAAAATGAAAAAAACATACTTTACTTATAAAAAAACATATGTAGGCCTATACACTAACACCTTACTGACTATGCCATTGTGGGTACATATTTCTATTCACAGAATTTATCATTGCTTTAGTGGGCTCAAATTTAATGACCCCCTCATTATAATGTATGCCTTCTCCAGCAATCAACTCATTTGTTAGAGTGGCGTTTTTAAGGCGGTTTCTCTTTTCATTTTTTTCAAGTTTACAGAAAATATTCTTTCGCAATCAGCATTACTGACAGGAATTGTTAGTAATGCTTTTACAATTTAGACACAAATTTGGATATTTACCACTTTGGTCGATTTTTGACCAGAACATTTCAGTATCCATAGTGGCATTTTGAGAAAGAATATTATTTGCCTCCTCGCTCATTACCAGCAACCTCCACTCATTATCAGATCTTGCTCCTCTTCTGCTGCAATGATTCCAGGAAACTTTGCAGAAATATCTACTATAGACAGTTTATTGCCTTGTGCAACTTCATTTGGGTCAAGGAGGAACAAATAGATGTCAATGTTGGGTCACTAAGAGGAAGGCGCTTTTGAAGTTGAGCAGCCAGTTCTACACAAACAAAAAGCCGCTCAAACATTTGAGCTGTGTTCTGGCTGTCCCTTTTACTAGCAGTACTCTCTCAAAGCCTACTAAACTTAACTCCTCCATAAATACTAGAAGATGGTAAATGGTAATCCTGGTTTTTAGGGTCCAACTGCACCACTCTTTTAACTGGTAGCTTGAGAGTACTGGGTTTAAAGAAACAGCCAAGAATCTGTACATATACAAATGACGGCAGTCTCTGACTACACAGTGAACTGTTGAGTGAGAGCTTTGAAATATGATATTGATCTTATCAGTCAGGGACAGAACATACTCCATGAACTGGAAATATAGATGTGTATATGGATTTGACAACTCATTGTATAGGAAGTCAGAAGACAGTAGTCTGTCTTCTGTGTGGGCTAACTGAAAGTACATGTGCAAAACTTTCCATTGGTCTAACAACCTAGATACACAGGCATTAAGTGAGAGCCATCGAATATCATGTAACCTCAAAATTCTTTGATGTTGAGCCTGCATAAATTCCTGAAACTCTCTAAGTTCTCGAGTCTTTTGCTAGAGTGGCTAAAGTAAGAAATACACTCACGTAATATTTGTTCTAGAGTTTTTGGCAACAATTTTGTGGAATGACTAACAGCCAGGAAATAGAATGACAAACACACTTAACTGTAAGTATGTTTGGGTTCTTTTCCTTTAGCCTGGTAACAATGCTGTTATTTGCACCAAACATAACATTTGTTGTGTCTGCTGCAAATCCAACACAATTTGACAAGTCTAATTTACATGACTGCAATTCCTCACAAAGCACTTCAAACAAGCTCTCAGCAGATTCACCTTTTAAAACCGGTAATCCAAGAAGTCGTGTTATCACTTTACCTTGATTTGAGTCAAAATACTTAACTACTATTGCCATCACAGTTTCTGACCCTATGTCAGTCGATTCATCAATTATCAATGAGAAATAACAAGATTCATGAATCTTTTCTAACAGCTCTTCTTTAAAATTTAAACCTAGGACATTTTCCACAATTGCAGCAGATTTTGTTCGTTTGCACGCATAACTCTTAGCAATTTCAGAGTCATTGAATACTGTAGGCAATAATTCAGATAAATCATCCATCACTGCATATGGCAAATGATGCTTTACGGCAAATGCAGTAATTTTGATTTCAGCACGAGAGGTGGCATCTGTTACTTTACTGGGTTCCTTAAACATTACTGATATCTGGAAGGAGGAAAATTCTAAGTTAAGATGTTTGATAAAAAAATGTATACAACACACACACACATACATACATACACACACACACACACACACACACACACACATATATATATATATATATATATATATATATATATATATATATATATATATATATATATATATATAAATATATATATATATATATATATATATATATATATATATATATATATATATATATATATATATATCAGATAAAAATATATAAAATCAAGATAAAAAAGGAAGGAAATATATGTAATGAAATAACTGCGAGGAGTGAAGTGTATTATTTAAGAGGCATTAATTTACTCCAGAACTCCAAAGACAATTTCCTCTGATGTGAAGATATTTTACATCTTTAGCATAGGCCTACTACTTTAATTGTGTAAAGCTAAAAATAAATAAAAATAAACGCTTTCAATCACTTGGAAAATGGTAAGGTTAAGTTGCAATATAATGTGAACTACTTTGTTATAGTGACAATTCCGTACTGTTTGAAAACAATAACATCAATTTTATTCACATTTATGAAAGTCAAAATTCTCAGCTTATCCCACCATTCTATAAAAAAATCAATATAAATAGTTGGTTACCTTGGGAAATAAAATCAAGAGAAATGCAAAAATGAAAACAACACACTAATTGACAGAGATAAAAGAAATGGCAATTTACATCTTTGACTTTTCCTATAGTTGGATAGGTTAGTCTCTCAGTAAAATTTTAGTTCAGTATGAGTAGAGCTGTTATTTGTGATAAGTTATGCAAATTATCTTACCTTGTTACAACCTCATGAAACATTTTCTAAATCTTTGTGTTTTTGGACAGTGCATGGTTTTCAACACACTCAGTTTGGGTTGGAGACTGCTGTGACCATTTGCAATAAGCTTTGTCATTCTTGTTTCTTACTAACCAGTCTTTAAATTCCTTATCAGCTAACCACTCAGACCGAAATCCTTGACTATAAATTTCTTTTCACCGAAATTAGCTTTTCGTTTTCACTGTCTGTGTCTGATTCTGATTCGCTACTATTAGGCCTCTTATTAGATGCCATTGTTACTGTTCACCCTTCAGGGACTCAACCTCACTTGGTCACTGACTAACTGAGGACTCAGCGTGTTAATAAACAATTCCACGACAGGAAAAAAGAACGCGTTCTGTCTACGAATAGTGTTGCCAGACCTACAAAGTATTATTATGTAACAGGCTATATGCAATATAACGGAATATATATATATATATATATATATATATATATATATATATATATATATATATATATATATATATATATATATATACTGTATACACATACACTCATTTAAGTTAAGAATACATTACTTTAAATGTCAATATAGCCTAAATCCAGGAATTATCTGCATTGTACTTCAAATATTGTGAAAGTATGCTAGAATTATGCTAAAAAATCTGATTATGCTAAGATTTATGCTAAGCTCCAGATCTTGGGCCAAATTATGCTAGAATTATGCTAAAAATCTAATTATGCTAGAATTTATGCTAAGCCCCAAATCTTAGGCCAAATTATGCTAAAAACATAAAATTATGCTAAATTTATCTAACACTGAAATTTGATGTAGCAGCTGAAAAGAATTCAGAAATGGGATGGTTTGCAATATGAAGAGCAAATTTGTTATATGATAAGTGATCTTATTATAAAAGATATACTACAGAAAGTTTAAAAAAATTGACATAAGGTTTTGAATATTGTCTGTAAGCCCTATACTTTATCTTAGGCACATTATATTGTTGCATTATATTTTACAATTTACAAATACTATCACTTATTGTAAACATTGAGATTGTATTTTAGAAAAAATGAGTGGGTGTTACAGCATGCTGTACACTCCTTTTGATGTATTAATTTATGTCAATAAAATTTTTGAATTTGAATTTGAATTTGAAGTTCATTGATGCGCGCGCAAACACTAACATCAGATCATCTCCAACTTTTGTCTCAATGTAATTTTTCGATATTAACTTTTCCAAAATGATAAATCACCCTTCGTAAACCATAATAACATTAAAGCACTTACTCCTAGTGTTTACACTTTAATAAATTTATTCTTTGTAGTTGAAACCTTGAAATAACTTATTCATGAAATGGGCAAACCACTTGCCCAGTTCACGAAACGGGCAAAGGGCCTGCCCACTTCTGGTGAAAAGAACTCACAAGAATGTCGATGAACAATATGGCAACATTCAAGATCAATTGTTTTACAATATACCCTCCATTGTGAGCGCTGTGTTGAAAAACGTTGCAGAAAGGAAACAACAGCAGAGTCAGACCACTATCAGCAAGTGATGTTAATGAAAAGAGGACAACTCGATCTGGTGGACATGCAAACTATGAGGAAGGGAGTTATCGCTTTATTATGCACTATATGGGGTACATGATCAAGTTTCTTGTCATTCGTCCCCGGAAATCAAAGACAACAGTTCAGGTTGCCTATGAGCTTCTTTTCATCTTGGATATAGGTGCACCCTACATCCTTCAGTCCGACAATGGCCGTGAATTTACAGCTGCAGTTATCCGAGAACTGGCCTCACTGTGGCCTGAACTTCTCTTAGTGAATATATCGTTTCCAGAGGCCTTGTAATAGTTTTTCCCAAATATCTAACAAACCGGCTTATGAATTTCCATGAAACTACAGCAATGAATGTTTCAAACAGTGGCCTAATTTTTGGTGGTACAATGAATTGACAGATGTGCTAATTAAGCCGTTTACTCTTAGAAAAAAGAAACTTCTTCCCCTCCTTCAGGCGTTTCGAAGAAGTGGTACTTAATCACGTAACTGTGACGCAGAGGTTCCCCAACCCTCCTTCGGTGTTTACACCTATGGCTATCTAGTAATCCCCCTTCCTTCTTGCCTTCTTTCCTTCATTCCCATTGTTATTAGGCTACCGAGTAAATCCCCTGTTAGGAAAGACTGTGTACTGCACATATAAAATGAGCCGGAAGAGCAATAAAATGTTTTATGGTGGTAGATAATGATTAGATGGTTAACACAAATTATCGAACATAATAGAAGAGGTTTAAAACAGGGGTGTGGGATCACACAGAGAGATATTCTACTCGGACTCCTACAAATTTTAGATTTGCGACTAAAAAAAATAAAATAAAATAAAATAAAATAAAATAAAAACATTAGTAGAAATAGAAAACAATTTTTTTCCTTGAGAGAGTTTTATATTTGGAATGATGTTACTGGGGCAAGACTGGAGCAGGATTCAGAAATAATTTCACCGACTTCGACTCCTACCTCAGAGCCCTTTTAGTACATCCAAGGTAATCATCGGCAGCAGTTGTAGTAGTAGCTCTGAACTATTTCATATAGATTCGACTTTAGTCATGGCAAATATGTTGCTTTGTCCTCGCCATTGCAAAACTACAATTGCGCTGAAACTCTTCACCATTTACAACAGAGAGAAAGAAAGAAACCGCCTGAAAATTAGTATAAATCGGTAAGAAAAGTATGGCTTTAATAAGTACATGATATATTGCAATATACTGCTAGCTAAATATATATATATATATATATATATATATATATATATATATATATATATATATATATATATATATATATATATTTGTTTATTTAAATGTATTTATTTTTTTTTCCTACAGGCCATGTGAAAGAGTTGCTGATGCTATGGGGATGACTCCGAACGCTGTCCGAGTGTTGGTGAGCCGTGGAAACAATCCTCATCAACCTGAAACACCACCTGCATCATCAAATACGTCGCCTCTGGTCTTTGACAACTTCACCGTTGGTTCCATTAGGAGACATGTGCACAGCATGTTTGCTGCTAAGCGATTTTTCACTATTGCCACTTTAGCGGAAGAACTTAAAATGCTAAATATCATTCCTGAAGAAACATCTGAGAAGGCAGTATGGCGAACCCTCCATAACATGGGTTTCCAGTACAAAACATCCCAGCGGAAAATGTACCTAAGGAAAGAAACTTTGGACGTCGTTTGCCGCCGAGTTGATGCTCTACCGATCCCTCCAGCAACATCGTGATGAAGGAAGAGAAGTAGTGTATGTCGATGAGACGTGGTTTACGACGAGAATGCAACACAGCAAGGAGTGGGTGGACACCTCTCAATCTGTCACCAGTGCCACCTACAGCCGGCAGGTGCCACCAGGAGAAGGAGAGAGGTTTGTGGTGGTAGCAGGTGGTACAGCTAAAGGTTTTGTAGAAAATTCATTTTTATGCTTCCCTGCGAAAAATAAAACCGGCGACTACCATGCAGAAATGAATTCAGAGATATGTATTCGGTGGCTAACATCACAGCTCCTGCCGTCGCTTGAGGATCCTTCGGTGCTGGTGCTAGACAACGCCCCATACCATAGCCAATTGACAGGAGATAGCCGATGCCCAACAACAGCTACAAAAAAGGAGGATTTGGTTAACTGGCTCAGGTCTCGAAAAATACAGTATCCAGCTCACGCAACACGCCCTGAGCTTCTAAAGATATGCAGGGGCAACCGGCCGAAACCAGTTTACATTGTGGATAATATAATCCGTGAATGGGGCCATGAAGTGGTTCGCTTGCCCCTGCCCATCCTGAAGCTCAACGCCATCGAACAGGTGTGGGGCTGTATGAAACGACAGGTGCGCTCCTCGTTGCAGCGGTTTACCCGTGCTGATCTCTTTGCCAGGCTTGAAGAGGCCAGGCTTGCTGTAACAGGGGAGACGTGGGCTGGCGCTGTCAGGAGATCAAGATATTTTGAAGATGATTACTGGCTTTCAGATAATATTCAAGACAGTATAGATCCGGTCATCATCAACATTGATAGTGACGAGGAAAACGATCTTTTTCCTTGAGAGTGATGATGAGTAAAATGTATAAGTGTCCATTTCTTGTTTTTTTTCATCCCTCATATATCTATGCTTTCCAGCAATTGGTGATAACATTATTTTGGAAAAGCAAAGCTAATGAATACTTTGATACGAGTATATCAGCTTGGCATGTAGACAATGTCAATGGATTTCTCAAAGTAAGGTTGATTGGTTCATTAATTGAAGTCTGGTATAATTACAGTGACAAAGTCGCAATGATATTTGTCACATACCTTTTAAGTAACAAAAATAACAGGTACTGGTAATTATAACGTAAATAAATATATAAAACTATAGGTTGAAATATAATAAATCTTATGTATGTATGAACACACACACATATATATATATATATATATATATATATATATATATATATATATATATATATATATATATATATATATATATATATATATATATATATATATATATATATGATTTCAAAATTTACCAAATGGCCGATGTCAATGCCCTTATATGAAACATCTTTTAGAAGTCTACCTTCTAAGGAATTCAAGCTACTCTCTCTGGTGAAATTGATATGATAAATTATATCAAACAATGCTCTCTGTCATTTTCTTCCTGGCAATTGATGTACCGAGTAACCTGTGTTGTATGGAAGAATGAGTCCTACAATAACCTAAAGAAAACTATATTTGTATTCCTTTACCAACACTCGCTTGAAGTGCGAAGTGTAGGGTTAGCATGGCTTCTTTCGTCTCCTGTCATAAGTCTCATTCTTGATCTTCAATGTGAGTGAGTGGGTAAGATATAAAAGGTTGGTCTTGTGTTTAAGTAAAGTCTAAAGTCACGAATCACATTACCAGGTATGCTGAACTTTACTGACAAAGAATTTCGTATTGCTTGGGGTAGGTCATAGGACAATTATCTATGGAGTTAAACAGGCGTTTAACAATTCGGGGATGGGGTACAGGGAAGAAACGTTATACCAACGTCACTGAGGGACGTCATCACTTTTGCGAATGTTTGGGTGGCTAAGACTGGCTTTAGCCTCATTTTCTTAAGTAAAAAGTTAATGAAACGTAATTGGCAATGCACAGTATTTCCCAAAATTAAGCCATTGTATGAAGCGCTCCCTGCTTTGATATCATAGAAATCCATCAGTTATTTTAGGAGTTATTTGACACAAACACTATTACACGGCCTCTGGAAACGTTTTTTTTAGTAGGCATCTCTATTTTTATTTATTAAAGCAACAACTTTTTAAAAATCTATTTTTTCCTTCGTAAATGTTCAGGTTTTCTGCTGTACTAATATCTAAGTACCATAGATATGTTTTCGTTCATCATGGCAGCCCATCTCATGAAATGAGCAAGGATTCATTTGCCCATTTCATGAAGTGGGCAGGCCTTGAAAAAAAAAAAACCCGTTTCGTGAACTGGGCAATTGGTTTGCCCATTTCATGAAATGTGCAATTTCACAGATTAGGGTATATATATATATATATATATATATATATATATATATATATATATATATATATATATATATATATATATATATATATATGCATGCATGTATCCATTAACAGGCAACTATCTACATTCCCAGTACATTTCAAACCACTCTGTCCTGTTTCTTCCACCCTGAACACATCGGATATGATCCATAAGAATGGTCTATGAATAGCTAACCGCTGGGCCTGTTAGAAATCTGCACGGATATGTGACACTTTTTTCTTATAATCCCAATATTTCTCCATTAGTTTACTTCCCATTCATATCTGGTGTATTGTTGACCATTTTCTACAAATCACATTGGTAGTCACACCATTTTTCCTTATATGACTATTTTGATCTGGTAGTTTTAATTAAGATTTCATAGCAAGCTGGGAATAGTGTTAAGCCTCAGTAGTTGGTGCTTATGACTTCATTGGCAGTTTAAAATACTTGCAAGATGTTATCAGTGTCATATGCCCTTGGTATAGCTTAGCAAAACATCAATCAGAAATCTGAAAAGTATTCTAGTGGTTCAGCAGTTCTGATGGTGCATTGTCCATCCTGGACTGTTCTCACATGCATTCTGATTAGCACTTCTATATATTCATTCACATCCGGTGGTGGTACACCATATGTCTGGTTGTTTGGCTTTGTTTATTCAGAACCTCCTAAAAATTTTTCCTGTATTCTCATAAGTTCCTCCTCCTGAAATCTGGTAGAGCCTTCTCAGTCTTTTATGGTCTGGCTTCTTGCTCCGTGCCCAGTACTTACCTTCTCTGCGCAAAGGGAGGATCATGGCGGGCATTCCCGTAGCCAAGATCTAGAGAATACATGTATTCTCAAAATCTAGAGAATACAAGGTCTTCTCACGGCTGACCCAAAATTGGGATCTAGTGCGCAGGTAGAGGTTGTGACGTCACGCGGTCTACTCACGGTCCTTGGTGATCTCTGACTGATCAGTTCGTTTACAAACAAGCAGTGTAGGCCTTGCTTCCACATATTTGGTATTGATATTGTCCGTAATAGTGGTCTTATATTTTTTCTCTTTCTTGCTGCAACTGAGACAGTTTAAGCGATACGAGCCAAATCTTGTGCAGTAAACGGGTACTTTGAAAACAGGAAAAAAAATAGGGATCTAATTCTTCATAGATTTCCTATGGACGACAAGTGTACTGTCGCAAAAAGATGGAGTTATGATAAAGGCACAAACGCTTCATATGAACCTAGATCAAAAGTGCAATGTGTAAAGTCAGACTTTGGAAACAGCTTATTCATTATAATTTCGACACCGATATAACTAAAATTCTCCTATTTGAATCAACATCAAGATAACGAGAGCTGGATTTCCTATAGTTGGTATGGTTAATGACTTGGGGCAACAAATATAAGGTTATGTAATTCAATAGGCAATGGCGTAACTAATCCAACATTGTTAACCCTGTGGATTATTGCAGGGAAATGCATGTACTTGCCGATGCTCCTCACTTGATAAAACTCATCAGAAACACTTCACTTTCTTAGACCATGGATCTAGGTTATCAGACTGTAGGACTGCTCACATTGAGTCAGGGAACTAATTAAGAAAAGTAAGAGTGATCTAATGACAACTCATAAACTATTTGAAAAGCATTTAAGTGTTACAGGTATGGAGGGTATGACAGCGAAATTAGTGTTACAGTTACTCTGCCACTCACAAAAATCTCATACACTTCGGAGAAAAAGGTCTAATTGTGGACAGGCACTGGGACAGTGCAAGCCAGTTCATTTGCCTTGTTGATAAGTGGTTTGATTTATTCAGTTCTGGAGTGCATTTTGATAGAAAGTCTTCACGAAATGCTTACTGGCTAATTTTAGAAACCAAAACAAAACGTTGCAAGAGATGATACACCTATCCAGAACAGTGAAAAGTCTGGGAGGAGAAGGACTTTACCCTTTCCAGAAAGGCCTTGTGATATCTTGCAAATCTCTAACGAACTTGCTAGGGATGATAGGTGAAATTTTGCAGTATCATACATCTTGACTCATAGGTTGAATCGAGATGGACTGGAACACTTTTTTGGCTATATACGGCAAATGGGTGCATGTCAACACTTTTTTGGCTGTATACGGCAAATGGGTGCATGACATCAGCACCCATCACCTGCTGAATTTAAGCACCGAGTTAGAGCCCATCTCCTGGGGAAAGAGAGAACTCTATGAGGCGCAAAATACAATGCTGAAAATTGTATTAGCGATAATATGACTGAGGTCTCATTTTCCAACTTGATAACTAAAGAAAGCACTTCTTACGAGGCCCAAGAAACATCTCTTCAGAAAGCGTTAAGCTTATGGGCAATATGGTTTCGTTTTTTTTTCAAGGCCTGCCCACTTCATGAAATGGGCAAATGAATCCTTGCTCATTTCATGAGATGGGCTGCCATGATGAACGAAAACATATCTATGGTACTTAGATATTAGTACAGCAGAAAACCTGAACATTTACGAAGGAAAAAATAGATTTTTAAAAAGTTGTTGCTTTAATAAATAAAAATAGAGATGCCTACAGTAGGACGCCTATTCACTAAGAGAAGTTCAGGCCACAGTGAGGCCAGTTCTCGGATAACTGCAGCTGTAAATTCACGGCCATTGTCGGACTGAAGGATGTAGGGTGCACCTATATCCAAGATGAAAAGAAGCTCATAGGCAACCTGAACTGCTGTCTTTGATTTCGGGGGACGAATGACAAGAAACTTGATCATGTACCCCATATAGTGCATAATAAAGCGATAACTCCCTTCCCTCATAGTTTGCATGTCCACCAGATCGAGTTGTCCTCTTTCATTAACATCACTTGCTGATAGTGGTCTGACTCCTGCTGTTGTTTCCTTTCTGCAACGTTTTTCAACACAGCGCTCACAATGGAGGGTATATTGTAAAACAATTGATCTTGGAATGTTGCCATATTGTTCATCGACATTCTTGTGAGTTCTTTTCACCAGAAGTGGGCAGGCCCTTTGCCCGTTTCGTGAACTGGGCAAGTGGTTTGCCCATTTCATGAAATGGGCGATTTCATAGATGGTGATATATATATATATATATATATATATATATATATATATATATATATATATATATATATATATATATATATATATATATATATATTGTTAAGAACTCTGTTGTTCCGATAAGATAATTTATCAAAAAACTGGTTTTTTTAATTTTTTAAAGTTCGAATAACATTTCCAGGCACTTTCTGAGCCTTCCAAAAAATAGATAAATAGATAAATTATCCTTACTACGACAGCTTGCAAGCTAAAGAGTAAGATTTACCAGCAACATAGACAGAATACACTCTATTGAGGGGGTAATTGAAAAATTCAGCGTAAATGCCTAGATTTATTACAATGAATTATTTGTACACATCCTCGAATTACTGGCTGAGGGCCCGAACACATTCACTTACAACTCCCATTCAAACTCACAGTTAACCGTCATGTAAACGATAGTTAGAGAGAAAGTGCCGAGGAGAAGGGAGAAACAAAACAACTTCCGCACTAAGTCAGAAATAAGTGGGAGATGAAAGAAATAGCGAAAACCTTAACCTAACTCTGCACAATATTTACGGTAATATACCATTACATGGATATGTTCCCCACACCGGACACAAAAACAAGGCAATAATCTCCACACCGAAGCAGCTTATCAAATGAGTGATGGTCTCGATGGCACTTCGACGTATTGGTCGTCTCAGGACACTGATGCTTAAACATAAGGGAATGAGTCTATTCTGGATACAAAGAAGGCACAGAATGAGATGCTTACTCTTCTTCGTGACCAAAAGGCCTCCTAACGGGGCCCTCAGAAGATCTGGAGACAACGGCTGTTCGCAGGAAGATTCTGGAGGCGCCACCATAACAATTGGCAAGAGCTCAGGATGTGGGCGATGACGATGGTCGCAGTACACCTGAGAGCACGAGAGCACACCTGTAGGTTACAAAGGGGGTCAGGTATGTACATCCAACGACACTGATCATCAGCAGCAGACAATCCCACTTGAAGCAAGAAGTCATCCAAATATAGCAGAGCCATAAAAAAAGACGAGATCTTCTCTACAGGAAGGCCAAATGCAATCTCTTGTCAATCCAGACGAAAATATGTAAATCGCCTCTTAAACAGTCCAACGTGGCAGAAGGCCGAAGGCCAAACCAACGAACCACTCATACATGAAAATAAAGAGAACTTTTTATGAGCGGAGAACCAATTAACAAATAACAGCCTTCGGAGGGGGAAGCACAACAAAACAAAACTCTAACCAAGAATTCGAGGCTTAAATGGACTAGTGAAACATTAAACGGTAATTAATAAACAAATGTTTACTTTAACAGAGCCACGAGATAAAAACTGATATCACAATATATATATATATATATATATATATATATATATATATATATATATATATATATATATACATATATACACACACATACCTTTTTGCCAATAGAGAAGGTAGCTTAAGACTATGGCATACGCTGTGACATGTATGGTTGAATACTAAGTACTGGCACATATATACATATACTATATATATACAGCATATATATATATATATATATATATATATATATATATATATATATATATATATATATATATATATACATATATATATATATATATATATATATATATATATATATATACATACATACATTCATACATAGACCTTCTCCCGAATGGAGAAGGTATCTTGAGACCTCGGCATAAGCAGGACAAGTGATGCGCAGACGGATTGCAGGGGCGGGATGAGTTGTGACGTCAGAGTTAACCCTTATTCAGTAACCCTTCTTTCTGAAGTTTGTTATTCCTCACTAACTGGTTAATTATATCACTTGTGCTTCATGAACGTGAATGTATAATTAATGATCCTGATACCCTTAATTATTATTTATTAATAATATTCGGAAGATGAAACCTATTCATATGGTACAAGACTACAGGCCATTGACTTGGAATTTCAAGCTTCCAAAGAATATTATTATTATATATATTGTTATATATTTCCGTAGACGAAACCTATTCACATGGAACAAGCACAAAGAGGCCATTGACTTGAAATTCAAGCTTCCAAAGAATGTTGGTTTCGACCTCCCACCGCAGAGCCCACAATTCAGCAGTAACTGATCAAGATAAAGAGCCAGTGAATTTTGATCGGCCTGTGGGAGACGCGAACCCTCGACGTCTGAGTGGCATGCGACGATCACAATAACCACTGTATCAGCTGATCACCTGAATTTATGTGTGGGAGTTAGATTTTTAAAGGAAGAGGTACACTTATCGGATGTTTAGGTGTCTCCTTTGTTGTCTCAGTTATATTTTGACCCCATCAGATAAACGCTCTTACCTAAAAGGTGACTTCAAACACGACGCTTGACTACAACTCCCGCTGGGGCTGACGACGAGTTCCCACCGGTCGCAAACAAGCTAAGAAATGTTCGCATCCATCTTGGTACTGTTTATATATATATAATATAATATATATATATATCCATATATATATATATATATATATATATGTATATATATATAGATTATATATATACATATATATATATATATACATATATGTACTATATATATATATATATATATATATATATATATATATATATATATATATATATATATATATATATATATATATATATATATATATATATAAATATTATAAAGATATATATATATATATAATCATTTTATATATATAGGCACTAGCTATTCAAGGAAAGATTCTAAAGATGCTATCATTTTTAGAATGGATAATATATGTATATATATATATATATATATATATATATATATATATATATATATATATATATATATATATATATATCACACTCTAGCTATTTAAGAAAAGACTCTGAAGATGGTACCAATCATTTTTAAAATGGATAAAAACCTTTACTGCATATTATTTTGACCAATTTATTGTGCAATACATGTAAGAATTTTCATCTTGATCTTTGCTTGTTCAACCTATATGCATTTCTGAACATTTATTTTTTCCGTCATGCGGGAATCGAAAACTGAAAACGGCATACCACGAAATTGTTAACAAACTGAATTTACTTGTGCCCTCCCGGTTTTTATCTTGAAATAATCTTTTGCAACCAAATTATCTTTGTTAGTCATTATCAGTTCCCCAAGAGATCCGCTATGGATAAAATTTCGTCACTTGAAATGCTTGATCAAGGAGGCCCTTCCTTATTCATTTCATTGTAAAGCAGAGCACCGTAAAGTCACCAATCGCGATCAGAAGCAGCCGGATTTGCAAAGGGAGATTCTCCATACTAATGCCTAAAATATCCTGTAATTTAAAGTTAGTAGAACACACGTCATTGCTCTTGACTGCGTTCCTGGCAGAGGCAGTTGCGAAAGAGCAAGCCTCGTGAATGTCTGGATAAAATGAGGTCTCCTCTTTCATACTGCGTTATCTTTGGCCAACTTTGCCCTTTCTCGTTGCCACTTTGCCTTCTCTGCCCACAGAACTCTTTATGGTCCCGTCCTCAGTTTAATATTATTCAGCTCACCACTAGTGCTTTCTGGTTGGCTTTGTAAATATGCACTATGGGAGATGATTCACCTTGCATTTAATCTTCTAGCCTTTCCGCAAAAACAAAGACAAAAAGTTCCTGCTCCATTTTAGAGTTCACTTTTCTCTGGTACTCGTTTGGCTTGGACTTTTGCAAAATATGTAAAAGTAATGTTACAATTTACAACCTAATGAAAACAATGGGATCATAATTAACTACTTAAGCCAACAGAGGATCAATGAATTTTCAGGAAATGGGCCTAAATCGTCCTATTCCCAAACGCTTGTGAGCGTCAGTGCAACTCATGCGGTGCACTGTAGGCATTATTAAGGGTCTTTGCAGCGTGCCTTCGGCAACTAGCTGTAACCCCTTTCGCTCCTTTTACTGTATCTCCCTTCATATTCACTTTCTTCCATTTTATTTTCAACCCTCTCCTAACAATTAATTCATGGTGCAATTGTGAGGTGTAACTCCTGTTACACCTTTCAAACCTTTTATTGTCAATTTTCGTTACAGTGCTGAATGATCTCATAGGTCCCAGTACTTGGCCTTTGGCCTAAGTTTATACTCAATTCAATTCCGCTTGTGAGGCGAGGTTGAAAATGATGGAACGATGGGACCATGATCCGAGTTGCAGGATGGTACGTAACGTCACTGGGATCGTGACTAATCTTCTTGACCTTTTCTCGAATTACCGTCATTTTGACTGTATGGGGACATTAGTAATATTAAAACAAATGTATGATTACAGTGCAGAACTTAGTAACTGTTTACGAGAGTTGTAATTTTGGTAATAAAGAGTTGTTCATTATAGTAGGCCTTCCTCATCGGATTAAAGTCAATTTGCAGTTTATTACCCAAAGGAACACAATGTACTGGTGGATTTCAATCAAATTTTCAAGGCCAGTGAATAGTTGCTTAGAGTTTGAGATGGATCTGGACGCAGTTGTGGATTCAGAATTTTCGTGGCCGCTCTGTTGAGTTCTACCTAGTTAAATGATAATTCTAGAAATAGGAATTCACACCTGTTACCATCTTATTGATTTGATGCTTAGGAATTTTTTCAGAATTTTTTTTTCTACATCCGCACGAAACCATGGGACTGGGAGAGCTATGGGCACTTTTTGCACAAAAGCAATGCATTTTATTTAATACTTCTTCATGAGTTAATACCCATACTGGCTCGTCCTGCTCTCATATCAAGTGGGTATTGTCAAAGATATGTTTCACATTGACACCAAGACATAATTAGAAAAGGCTCAGCGATTAAAAACAAGGGTTTCGAGATAAGTTACCCTATTATCACAAACCATAGTTAATAATCTGCCTTCTTTCCTTACAACTTCAGACAGAAGTCACTTGAGAACAGCCACGCTGAGACTAGCAGCTTCAAGTCTCAAATCCCTGATGGCATCAAAACTTGGATCTCAGGCTAACAGGGAAATCTTTGTTCTCTTACACGTACTGAAAATTATATACGAAGGATGTTTGGCCTAAAGCAAGTCACAATAGCCTCGCCCTAACTTTTAAAGGAAAAAAGTCTGTGTGGCAATTCAGTTTGTGATAGTTACACAAAAGCAACGGTCTGCTCGTTGGAACAAGAGCCCGTGCTAGCATAAGGTCAGCTTAATGCATTAATAACAACTTCTAGCGTCAAATCCCTGATTTCTTTAAGAAAGGAAAAAGGATCAGAACCTAATGTCGACTCGCCTTGTTAATCAATACAGAATGTCTCCAGTAAACTTTCACTGTCCCATCAATCTTACGAATGGTCTGTGGCAAATTAAAACAAAGAGAACCTATGGATTGATCTTACCAGATATCGACAGTTAGTTAACAGTAGACTCATCTGAGTCACGTGACTAACGAGGGACATTTCTTTATAGTCGGCTGCTCCTCCTGAGGAAGCTTAGTTCAGTTTCAGCTCACGGTCGGTGAGCAGCGAACGGAACAAAGGTTTCATTACGTTAGTTTTTTATTTAATTACTGTAATTCAATACTGGAAATGTCTGTCTTTAAGCATCATTGGAAGAAATTGCAGTAATGAGATCCTGTAATTTCAACAAGTTCGTCAGCTGCCTTAATTTTTATTTTTTCTCCAGGTAGCCTTTGCGGTAACTTGAAACAATGGGTCGACCACTGAGAGAAGTCCTTAAAGATCCCAGTGTTCTGGAAGAGCTTAGAAGGGACCCTGAACGATTCGTGTGAGTATATGAGAAATATATTGTCCCTGACCAGTAGCAGAAATTCTTTTTTTTTTTTCTTTTTCTCCTAATTCAGGCAACGTCTGTCTTCTCGGTATATCATGAATGTACCTGTTATAAATCGGTTGGCAATACTTCAAAGCTCAGGTTTTTTTGTTGTCCATACTCTGCCTATTGGAAAATTTCCCTCGTGAAATTCTGTTTGCAGTTAACTTTTATTCTGTAGGATCTGTGTTTATTAACACATTCTGGAATGAGATTCTGTCATCTGTGTCCCATCTTCATTTCGATTTGACGTTCGGTGCAAAACTTAGGTTTGGTGAAGGCGAGTGAATCTCTCCTAATCGAAATCGAAAAAAGGCGAAATATCATCCACATGCCTCATCCGGACCATTAAGTCTGTTGGCTTGCATACGAACCTCTTATGTGATCGTCAAGAACAGTGGCAAGAGAATTAAAAGCGTTGCCCGGATTTCTGTTTACAAAAACTATAGGTAGATATTAGAAAAGAAGACATTGCATTTTATTGCATTTTCCTCTCTTAGCCGGTTTTCAAGTCAAAATTACTAATAAATAATTTTGAATTTAGTAGATTGTTACATTACATTTTTATACGTTCGTTTTTTATTTTAAGGGGTACTTTCTAGTTTTTGTGAAAATCGAATTTTTAGTCTGAATATTTATTTTGTTTTGTGTCCGTTATTTTTATCTTTGCGGTTTTTTACGTATTTTTGGTGAAGAGAGAATCCACATCTAGGCTTCATAATTTCCCATCTTGGAGGAATATATTTAGGGTTCTGAATTTCCTAGAAAATAAAATTATAAATCCTTATTGTAAGAATTAAGAAAAGGAGAAAAGTGAAGAAAGATTCCGCCCAGAAGATGGAGTGTTTTAACGAAAACGTTAAATTTTGAAGAGGTTTTGAAAAAGGCTTAGGATTAACCACTGAAATTTTCCCAGAATTACGCACGCATTCCGCCCAGACCTGTTCGCTAAACCTTCTTATATAAGTCAGCTGGAATGTCACCGAAAGTATCTTCATCAATTTTTGCTTTAGGGTTTGTATCACTGGATACTTGGTTAGCGCTGTCCACGTAATATTCATTGTCAGTTACGATAATAATTGCCGCTGAAACGACCTCTCTCAATGTAGAGAAAAATTATGATCGTCGTCCAGTCCGAAATAAACCTTCGGCAGGTGATAATCAATTACTTTTCCACAGATGCTCTGTGCTTCTTAAAAAAGGAAATCTTGAACCTTATAAACTCAACAGTTTATTATTATTATTATTATTATTATTATTATTATTATTATTATTATTATTATTATTATTATTATTATTATTATTATATTATTATTATTATTATCCAGAATTGATAAAACATCAAGTTCGGTCGCAGCGTGAATTAATTTCCATTAAAAATAATTAAAATTTTGATATCTATTTACTATAATAAAATAATAATAATAATAATAATAATAATAATAATAATAATAATAATAATATTATTATTATTATTATTATTATTATTATTATTATTATTATTATTATTATTATTATTATTATTATTATTATTATCCAGAATTGATAAAACATCAAGTTCGGTCGAAACGTGATTTAATTTCCCCTAAAAATAATTGCAATTTTGATGTCTTATTATTATTATTATTATTATTATTATTATTATTATTATTATTATTATTATTATTATTATTATTATTATTATTATTATTAACCATGACAGTACCTTGCTGTACTAATGTCATAAACAGATCCACAGGAGCACGATTTCTTGGGTGGTCTCAGGTACCTTTAGACAGTCTTCCACGGTCTTCGGAAAGACTGTTAGCTATTGTTTTTTTTTTCTATCTGCATGTTTTAGATGTTACTTTTTTTCTACCTGCATGTTTAAGCGTACTTGATCCGTTTAGGAAATTCTTTGAATGCGTTATTTTAAACCTAAAACTCCATTTCCCTGGTCGTAAATTACGCTGCTTCAAAGAAAGAAGGGAGTTTAAATGACTATGGCGCTGCATACTTACTTTAATAGTGGTGGTGGGTGATTAAACCTTCCTTATGCCAGCTCGGCCCTTTATCTAAAGGCGACCTGTAAGTGTGGAAAGGCGCTTCAAGGAAAAAAGGCCTGGGAAGGAATTTAGGCCTCTGTCCCACCAACTGAGACACACCCACTTGATAAAGACGAATGAATTAAAATAAGATTTGAACCGGTAAATAGCCTATGCAAATCCAACTACGTTTTACGTTAAATACTTATATAGTTCTGAAAACTTGACGACTTTCATTAATTAACGGCATAAGAATTCTGATGATCTACGAGGTTTTCCAAACTTAGTTTAGCAGCAGTATTTATGACAAAATTGAGGTCCCCTATATTCCTAATTACTTGACGGTAATTCAGTAAACAAGCGACACTTCAACTCTAGAGTAATGTGAAAAGCAAATCATTTTAGTACTTGATGTTAAGTTTGACCACAAGATGCTAAAAGTTGCAAGAAAATGTTCTCGCAAATCGCCCGCTTAAAAACATCGATCTTCTAATCCAGTAATTTTGCATATTGTTGAATATTTTCAGAATATCGGCTGAATGCATATTCAAAATTTTTCTTGCTTTTTGTGTATATAGTTTTATCCTGTAATCGACTGGATTACATTGAAATATATTCTTATAAGTACATGTTGTCTTGTTCACTGTAACACTAAATACACCTAAACTAATTTTCCAGTGAAATGTCGATGATTAATTATGACAGGGCTTTCACCCTAATGAAAATTAGTAATAATGATGGCATTAATGATATAATGTGGTGGAGAAACACTAAGTATAAGAAAAAATTCGATATTACTCAGTGAATCTTGTCAACAAGATTCAGAGGCATTGGATCCTTATCTGTTTTCATTTTCATAAGAAAATAATGCAAATACCAATTGACTCATTTCCTCTTGCAGGTTCAAGGAAGCTCCATCCGTCGTCATAACGATGGTTTCGTGGCCTACGCACACTCGGCTGAGGTTGGAGGACATGAACTCCGGCTGCAGTTTTGGCGGGAATCCCAACCAACTTCCCGATCGCTGGTCCGATGTCGTATGTGCTGGAGATTCTCTCGACGACACTGAATTTCACGTAAATATTTTTACCGTTCTACATCGCCCTGGTTAAGTTTGTCTTTTGTCAGGTTTTGTTTCAACATTTTTTTTTATTGTTAGTGTTACTAAGAAAATAACGATGCTGATAGTCCTTCTAGATAAATCTCAGTGCGTATTTATGCATGCATTTATTTTTTTTTAAAGTATACGGAATGACGGTACTCTTGGGCTGATTTTCGAGGCGATACATAACGTCCCTAGGATCAGGACTATCCAACTTGACTTTCTTTTACTTTGACGTTGCTTCGATGGTATAGATGCACTCGTAATGATAAAATGTTTTGCAGTTTCGCTGGAAATCAGCACAGTATACAGTTATATAATTTTTAATAACATTCTGTAACATTACGAGCTTGCATTTGTGGTTATGTATTTCTCCAGCTTTTATTATTATTATTATTATTATTATTATTATTATTATTATTATTATTATTATTATTATTATTAGAGATCTTGTAAAGAAATCTTATCAGGAGATAAAAGCATATACAGTATCCAAAGCCTTTTATATTACTGTGACATTCGCCTCCTTCTTATAGCTACAAACATTATATGAGAAAACATATAATTTTAAAAGATACAGAAACGATAAAAGTTTTAAGTGTGAAACGAAAGATAAGTAAAAAGTTACAACCGGTTGTTTTTTTTTTTATATCAAGTTTCTGAGAGATTCTGTTTTGATTTTAGACTATTTATCTTTCACGTAAAATATAAACCGTTTGATGCCTGTCTTTTTCAACTTTATTCTATTTGAAGTCTGAAAACGATTCGAGAAGATACAGAGATGAAAGGTGCTTAAATTATTATCATTATCATTTGTCCAGTTTTCTTCAAAGTTTAGTTCATTTTCAAGGCAGCCTCATCACTTGACCCCATTATTGATGACCTTGGCCTTTTCTTCAGGGGTCATAGGCATAAAATTGTCTTAAGAAGGCAATATTTCAAAATCATAATTTGTTCTAGGACCTGCTGTAAATGATTTTCATCAATAAAATTTACGAATTTTGCAAAATTCGAAACAACAAAATTAAAATTATCATAATCTATGTCAAAGAGGATAAAGTGCAAGATATTTTGCAATAAAAATCTGCATGCAACAATGTGCAACCAGTTTAGATTTGGCAATCCTGTACATTGACTTTTCACTTATTGCATTTGTTAAAATATTACTTATTTAAAGTAATTCCTGCAATATAGAAATTTTGTAGTTTTTTTTTTATTCTTTAGTCACCCATGGCCTGGTAGGAAGAACCCTAACTTTGAAAATTGAATAGTAGTGTGTTCAGTTTTTCACTATTGTAGTTAATTATCATGACCGTTATTCATAATACTGCGATCATTCATTATCACTTCAAAGAAACGATTGTCATAATTAGAGTATGAAATGATTACAGGTTTATACTGTTCAGCAATTTTTTAATACTGTGAAATAATCAGTTTTATAGTGCGACAGTTATGTCATAACTTAATATATCTATTTATCACCTTGTAATCAGACTCATTTTTCAATGACAGAAAGAATTTTGTTCAGAAATTCTATAAAATTGTTTTCCGATAATTATTTTTATTGCTAAAGAGAAGAATCATATTTTGTACCTATGAAGTGTCGTTTTTAGCTTTAATTACGCACTAATTCGTACTCTTCAATTGCTCTCTCTCTCTCTCTCTCTCTCTCTCTCTCTCTCTCTCTCTCTCTCTCTCTCTCTCCGTCTACACACACAAACACAATTTATGTGTTCTTTTAAGTATAATCGAAGGGTTTTACTCTGATATAAAACAGCTCGTTGTCTTAATTACTCTAAAAAGCATGTGAAAAATGCCCCAAAGTTTCCTTGGCGCTATCAAGTTTTCTGTACAGTGTATAATGCTATGTGAAACTCTCAGCCACGGCCCATGAAACTTTCAGCCACGGTCCGATAGTAGCATGTGTTGTTGGCACCTGTAGCGGTGCTAGGCGCACGATCGTGGCTCACTTTAACCTTAAATAAAATAAAAACTGCTGAGGCTAGACGGTTACAATTTGGTATGATTGATTATTGGAGGGTGGGTGATCAACATACCAATTTGCAGCCCTCTAGCCTCAGTAGTTTTTAAGATCTGAAGGCGGGCAGAAAAAGAGCGGACGGACAGACAGGTAGCCATCTCAATTGATTTCTTTTACAGAAAACTAAAAAATGTAAATTTGGACAAATTCCTCAAAACTGGTACACGGAATATTCTCTTCCGATCTGCAGGTACAAGCAGGTAGTTCCTCCTGACGTCTCTTGGGGAGTCCGGTCACCCAACGGAACTTGGTCTGGAATGGTCCGCCAGGTATTTGAAAAGGTTGGTATTCCTTGATAGCACTGCTGGTAGTCCTAGCAAACACTGAGATCAGTGACCGAAAGATTGTTAGGCATGATACGCAATGAAGACAGAGTTTATATGTTACCACCTTAAACCTTTGGAAAGAAAACGCCAGAACTACAGAGTTGGGAGCTGATATACAAGCTGAAAGCCAAACTGGTATTTAAGCTGGGCATGGAACTGTGAGGAATGACTTTGTGGCCCAGGTGCAGATTATATTTATGCTTAAATCTAGCTTAGGGTCTGGGCTGTGGGCTTCACTGACCATCACCAATTTTGATTAGTTTGTTATAAAATTTTAAGCAAACTCTTTTAGTTGCATTCATATTCTCCAGTTCATTAACTTGATCTGCCTTGAAATTTAGCTGTTGTGAGCTCTCAGTCACAAATGAATTGTGTTTATCCACAAAATAACAACATTTAAATATGTCAAATTTAAATCCATACGGAGATATTGCTGTGTACTTCGTAAGTTCGAGTTGTTTTGAGAAACCATTCAGTGTCTTATTCTGGCTGAGAATTACCATTCCATGGTATAAAATTTCTGTAAACAAACGTTATTAAAAATCTCTACAGTACATAAATTTGAAAATAATATTTTTTTAAAGTAAAATTGTTTATGGGTAGCTTTTGTGTAGTGAAAGACCATTTGGATGTCTTATTTCAAATTATTCAGTAGGGCAGTGAGGGAACACGTACCATTAGGTCTGTGTGTCTGTTTGTCGCATTTAGCGTTAGTTGTCACAAAATAACCGTGCCTAGAAGTTGTAGTAATTACTCTTGATCCTAAGACGGCCCAAGAGGACTCTTCTCTGCCCCTGCCAGCCTCAAAGCATATGCAGAAAGGGTGAATGATGTGAACCCAACAAAGGCAAAATCATAACTAACTTCTCAGACAACCGAAAAAGTACAACAAAACAAAATTTGCCTATCATTGGTTGATTTGTGCTACTTTGGCTTGTTATCTACGCGTCACTTCCGTGGTGCTATAGTACTAAAAATGGCGGAAGCGCAATGGGACGCCGTGTTTAGTACTAGCCCCTCGGGAATCAACGATATCGTTTATTAATATAATTTGTCGACCCGAGGGGCTAGTACTAAACACGGAGTCCCATTGAGCTTCCGCCACGTTTAGTACTAGCACCTCGGAGGTGACGCGTGAGATAACAAGCTAAAGCAGCACCATTTGATTTATATGTGATTGGTGGCTCATTGGAGGCTTTGGCGTCGCCGCATATTTATCGTATCCTGGGATTTATATAAATTATACAATCATCTCAGGTTGATTAGCATTTGACTGATTTATAAGTAAGTCTTATAAATCAGCTTTCAGGTTTTAGGATTGACAGAGAAAATTGACCTTTGTGGCAATGTTCTCTAATTCTTAATGTATAGTTTTTATGCCCAACTTTGTTTACTTCTATTTCTTGAAAACAGAATAATTTTATTCTATTTCATCCCTTATTGCCCCGTGGTATCGAGCATAGGCTTATAAGCCATCTCAAAGAAAGCCAGTGAGTCTGACCCTGTTCCACAGAACGTTGTAATTTGATATTATTTCAACACTAGCAGTTTCCATTCATTCTGACCCTCAATTAAGCTTGTTTTCTCTTCCTCAGGAGGTCGACATGGCGCTGGGACCCTTCCAGGTCATTGAGAGCCGAAACCAGGCCATAGACTTCTCTATTCCCTTCTTTTTTGACACCCTGTCTTTCATGGTAGCCAGAGGAAGCGACAAGATCGACCCCTGGGGTTTTCTTAAGCCTTTCAATCCTGATGTGTGGGGAGCTTTCTTCCTGTGTCTCTTGGCCATTTGTCTGACTCATTTCGTGTGTGAGATCACCCAGAATCCACCTACGAGACTGGCGCGCAAGTTCGGGACCATTGTCATGGACTATATTCGACCTCCAATGAACCAAGGTTAGTGGGTATATTTTATCTCGTTTGTTTGCATGTTAGAAAGTTTACGCAAATCGTCGTTGTGGATTTTTACAAAAATGTTGCCAAAGATGGGCCTCATAACTAGCAACGGCCAATTGAATTTTGGGAAACACTAAAGTGAAGTTTAGGTGGGTGGAATGCTCAGCCTTATGGAAGCTCGAAGTCTTCGAACGCTCCTTTTTGTGTGGTTTCTTATATATCAGCGTTAGATACTCTCAGAGCGAAGGCATCACATTGATGGTTGGCAACGATGTGTTTGTTAATAGCTACGTGAAACTAGTCTAGGATGGAAATAACTAGAATCTGACTGAGATGAAAATATAAAAGAAGTCAAGTGTCTCAGGAAAGTCAAGATATGGGCTTTGTAAAATATGAAAATAATTGGATGATTATGAATTTTTCTTAGGCCACAGTAAAAAACATCTTAGTGCATGTCTGTGTGAAGATATTCACTGAGAGAGAGAGAGAGAGAGAGAGAGAGAGAGAGAGAGAGAGAGAGAGAGAGAGAGAGAGAGAGAGAGAGAGAGACATTCAAGAAAAGACTAAGATGCAGTGACATTGGATGTTGTGTATATTTTAGGAGGAAAACTTACAGATTGTGTGCGTTACAGAAGAAAGATATTAAATGCAGGTAATTCATCAGTACAGATATTCTTAGAACACACACACAGACAGATATATATATATATATATATATATATATATATATATATATATATATATATATATATATATATATATATATATATATATATAATGTACTTGCACATATTTACATGTAACTTACATACATACAGACACATACACTGAAGTCACGTGCATCTACTGTGATTTTTAAACATATATATATATATATATATATATATATATATATATATATATATATATATATATATATATATATATATATATATATATATATATATATATATATATATATATATATATATATATATATATATATATGTTACAGAGAGAGTACTCTTGGGACTATTAATAGAACTATGCATGAAAAAGGCATTAAAACACGTGAACTTATATTAGGTAACTCAGAGAGAGAGAGAGAGAGAGAGAGAGAGAGAGAGAGAGAGAGAGAGAGAGAGAGAGAGAGAGAGAGACCATTGGGCTAATGGACAAAAACAAGGGTGATTCTGTTACTGGTTGTCAACAGCCAAAGTCAGCATTCTAGAGCATAGGACAGAGGTGATAACCTCTCACCAGTGAAGCCTTTAGGAGAGGTCAGAATAGCAGATGACGCCTCTCTATATGGATACACGTAAAAAACACCAAGACCGTTGCTCTGAAAGTGTGAGAAGGGAACGATGAATAAAGAGACCATGAATAACGAAAATTAGTGAAATAAACTATGGGAAATGAAAATGAAGCCGATGTGAGGGTGAATAAGACCTTACCATACATACCTCGAAAAATGATGTTATGGTTGACACTAGAAACAAACACTAATATAAGGGAGATGTGAAGGAGAAACAGGGAGTGAAGAGTGAGACGCAAAAGACAGAGAATCTCAAATAGAGCAGTCAGTGAGCACGGAGTGTATCAGTGATGTCCGTGTCGCAGTAATCTGAATTCAGACTTTTAGCTCTCTCAACATAAGTTTTCCCCAAGTCCAGCACCGACTTAGTGCAATTAAGTCTCGTGCCAGTTGATTCCCAAAGGAAGCAAATTAACCCAGGTGGAATATTTTATATTGAACAAAGTGGAAAATAAAGAAGAAACCCTATCAAGTATTTTTTTTCAAGAACCTGAAACTTATACAGTATATTAATTTGTACAACTGGTCCTAAGAGAGAAAATTCCTGGTGCTAAGCAAAATGCTTCCTGGGCAAGTTTAACTTAGCTAGATGGGAAGAAGTCAATCTAGAAAAAATACACACACCCACATATTATATATATATATATATATATATATATATATATATATATATATATATACATACTGTATATATATATATATATATATATATATATATATATATATATATATATATATATATATATATATATATATATATATATATATATATATATATATATATTTACATGTACCTCGTTTACATTGCGTCTATCATTGTCTTCACTCTTACTTTTGGCATGTTTTTTACTTATAGTTCCTTAAAAAAACTTACTAGTCACATTCGATAATTATATTTAGTAATAGTTTTATTTATCAGTTACATGCAGAATGAAAGGCTATTGTAACATAGAATTATGACACTGCACAACCTTATTCTCATTACTGTTTTGCTGTCTGTTACTGACGTTTTATATAATCCAAAAAGGAGCGGTCTAGATGACAGAGAAAATGGGATTGCCCGATCTCTCCCAACATGGTCTAGTGTTCATCACACTTTCCAAAGTGCTTTAGTACCTCTGTTCCCCGTTGCATTACTGTTGACGTCGGCAATGAAATATCCCTTGGTAGTCAGTTGACTGGTGTGGTTCGTATCCTTGGTTAAGGGCATGGAACTAGCAACCTCATCACAAAAGACTTGCCGAGAACCAGGTTACTACTTTTGGAGTCACCCCTCAAAGGAATAAAGACTCAGAGTTAAATAATATACATTGATTCATTTGTTGATTATTTATGAACATGAAACCCTTCATATCATTAAGTAATTACCTCTATCGTGAATGTTCCTCAGATGGTGAGATTGATGGGTGTTTTGCGTGACCCGTGAAATCTTAATAGCGTTGTGCTCATTGAAATCCACTAATCGATGGAAATGTTCCGACAAACGTTCACGCGAATGTGCGTGGCTGTATGATGGTAACATTCTTCAGATATATATTTTGTAATTTTTGTGTAAGCTGTTGAAACTTTTTTCCCATTTTACATTGTCACCCTAAGAACAGGTGTTATTGTGATGATTTCACATTTTCTTTACGCTTAAGATTAACTTGATTCATTCTTCTTTACTTTAATCTGTTATATTTATCCACAGAAAAGTAATTTAGTGAAATGTTTAACTATGATAAGATCTGAAAATTAGCTCTTATTTTCTTCAGAGTTTAATCTACCCACCGCATTTTTTCCAAGAAGTCATTAAGCGAAAAATTTTGATTATGATGTATATTGACCGGTATTCAGGCTAGTCAGTATCACCTCGTTTTACAACTTCCGACTGTGATGAATGGCAGTGTTCGACCACTAGAAAGGGTGCGTGTCTCGCTATGACGAGCAGGAAGAAGCAGCAAAAAAATCGGTTAAAAAGACGCTTGCGTGCCACTAAGTACAATTTGCATGGTGAATTTCATGCATTACGCCCCTCTGCGGCATTTCATTACGTTGTGCAGGAATAAGAATGGCCTGCTAATCATGCGTTCGTGTTAGCAAGGTCGCGTTTCCACTGATGCCAAATGAAGTTATTGTATAGAGTAACTCCGTTTGTTTGAACTTCAGCTCTCAACACTGGTTAACTCGTGTTTTGCATGATGTCAAACAAGTTACAGTGCGTGTTCCTGTGTTTATTTCTCAGAAAAACTTTGCTTGAATATTCCAGTAAGCAAATAGAATTTGTTAGGATAAACAGAATAAAACCATGGTTTAGCTTCCGCTAGATTCCTCCTAATATAGTTTATTTCAGCGTCATTGATTTCCAGTGAGAATGGCTATTGACGTATGCATTATTTCTCTCTCTCTCTCTCTCTCTCTCTCTCTCTCTCTCTCTCTCTCTCTCTCTCTCTCTCTCTCTCTCTCTCTCTCTCTCTCTCTCATCTCTCTCTCTCTCTCATAATTAATTTATCACTTTATAATTTAGTGAAGCCAAACTATTATTATTGTCTCTCTCTCTCTCTCTCTCTCTCTCTCTCGCAATTAATTTATCACTTTATAATTTAGTGAAGCCAAACTATTGTTATTATCTCTCTCTCTCTCTCTCTCTCTCTCTCTCTCTCTCTCTCTCTCTCTCTCTCTCTCTCTCTCTCTCAATTAATTTATCACTTTATAATTTAGTGAAGCTAAACTATTATCTCTCTCTCTCTCTCTCTCTCTCTCTCTCTCTCTCTCTCTCTCTCTCTCTCTCTCTCTCTCTCTCAAAAACAATTAATTTATCACTTTATAATTTAGTGAAACTAAACTAGACTCTCTCTCTCTCTCTCTCTCTCTCTCTCTCTCTCTCTCTCTCTCTCTCTCTCCTCTCTCTCTCTCTCTCAAGCAATTAATTTATCACTTTATAATTTAGTGAAGCCAAACTATTATTATTATTATTATCTCTCTCTCTCTCTCTCTCTCAAGCAATTAATTTATCACTATAATTTAGTGAAGCTAAACTATTATTATCTCTCTCTCTCTCTCCAAGCAATCTCTAATTTAGTGAAACTAGACTATTATTATCTCTTTCTCTCTCTCTCTCTCTCTCTCTCTCTCTCAAGAATTAATTTATCCTTTATAATTTAGCTCTCTCTCTCTCTCTCTCTCTCTCTCTCTCTCTCTCTCTCTCTCTCAAAAGCAATTAATTTATCACTTTATAATTTAGTGAAGCCAAACTATTATTATTTTCCCCATGGTGACCAGCATACATCTGGGAACTTGGCATCGTGTATCAGGAAAATATGGCAGCTACCTTGCAGTATGTAGAAACGCGGTCTCACTACTTGTATGTTGATATAACAAAGAGACACGCGACAGAACAGCGTTCTTGTTCGTTTGAATTTTAAATTTCTCTTTTGACATTGCTGACAATTTCATTCATCCCCTCAGTACCATACGGGCGGCACTTTATTAGGCTATCATTTTTGCTGTAATTGCAGTATGTGCCAACGAATCCTACATTAATGTCTGCATTAATTCATCATGCGACTAACTAGACAAAAATACAGATACTGTCTTGCGAAATGAATGAAACAAGCATTATCTTCTGCCTGTTGGTGGAACTAGGTGAGTGAATCAGCTGATGTTTTGGAAGTTTTCTGTACGACTGTGACATTGACTGTTGTGGTATCTACCTACACACACTTACACAGACATACACACGGTCGCAAGCGGACACACACACACACACACACACACACACACACATATATATATATATATATATATATATATATATATATATATATATATATATATATATATATATATATATATATATATATATATATACATACATATATATTAGTTATTGTTTATTTGTCTAACCATCCCAATTACTCAAACTTATAGACTCATGGGGCTGGCACAAAAGGCTTGTTTTCATGACAAGCGAAACTGGAAAGGCGAAGTCAGACAGCTTCGTAGCCTTAGTGGAAAGAGACCGGTAGAAACGGATGAAAAGTAACAGGCAGAAGCTGCTTCTTATGACAAAGAAAAGGATATCTCGGAATGTTTGGATCTAACAAAATGAAGTTCATGTACCGTACTCTTACCTTCCAGCTATTCGCAAGAAAGTGAAAAAGAACTGGCATCGACCCTTGCTTGGCTCGTGGACAATCTTGGCCCTGTTGCTGAATTTCAGTTACGATGGAAACCTTCGGTCAATGATGGCCCTGAGATACATCCCGCATCCAGTTCAGACTGTCAGGGACGCCATCGAAGCGTCGAACCGGAAGTTGATAATTGAACATCGTACTTCTTTCACTGATATCTTAGGGGTAGGCTCGTGAGCTATTTCGGATCTTTCCTAGATGGTGACCCCGAGGGTTTTAACCCGGTATGTATCCACCTTTGCGGCGTGTTTAGTACAAGCCCGTTGGGGATGACCGTAATAACATAAACAAAAGACTGTAAATATCATAAAGATAATGACCCCCAAGAAATATTAGTCCTAGATAACGACCCCCGAAAACCCTTGGGGGTCACTATCTAGGAAAGATCCACTATTTCTTCTCTAGTTTATGGAGAAAATTAATTCTACCTAGGAAAATTTATGCAGAGAGAAAGGTTAGTGAGCAAATGAATTTCAGGGTAAGGGATACAAATGGAGGGACCCAGACAGAAGAGAATGCAGTCCACTGACGATGGAATGATTACTTTGAAGAGTTGTTTGATGTAGAGGATATAAGAAAGGCAGACATGAATGATGCAGGGGTGGAAGGGATTACTGTAAGATTAACAAGGTTGTGGAAGTGTCTGCTTAAAATGTAAGGAGGGCAGTTAGAAGGATGGAGAATGTAAATGTGGTAGGGGTTGGTGGGATCAATTGTATGTTGATGTGGTAGAGCAATAGTATTATTGGGTAGTTAACCAAGATTTGTAAGTATTCCTAAGTGAGAAAGATTTCATTTGTATTAGGAAAAGGGTGGTAGAGTTGGCTGTAACACTGACAAGGGCATGACAATTAGTATTCTTGGGAAGGCATATTGTTATGCTTTAATTGACAGGTAGCTCAAATAAAAGCAGGACTGGTTTTGGAAAAAAATTGTTTTATACAAGGAAGAGGATGACTGGCTCATTGTTTTACCAAGGAGTTATGTGAAAGGTTTGTGAATACAAGAAAAGGCTCTTTATGGTATCCGTGGGCCAAGCTAAAGCATCCATAGAACAGATAGCGGGAGGTGTTGAGGTTATACAGTGTAGGAAGTACTCTGTTTGGAGCAATCAGAATTTTTCACGACGAAAGCAAAACCTGTATTCATATATGAAGTTGGAAGGGTGATTGATTAAGTGTACAAGGGGTCCATTAAAAAGTGTGATAGGTCTGTGGCCGTTCGATATTTTTACGGATGTGCTGACGAGAGACGAAGGTGGTAGAATTCGAGAATGAATTTTGTGAGAGTAAGGTTAATGAGCCCAAATAAAGAACCAGTGAATGTTAGTATGGATGGTGGAAGAATCCAAGTGGATGCTACATATTTGTATTTGGGAGTAAAAGTTACGGATGATGGTAGGATGAGAGACAAGTTAATTACACGACATTGACCAAGGGAAGGTTTGTAAGATAGGGCGAATGTTTGTAGTTTGCAACAATTAGAGTGTATGAAAGGGTTTAGCCAACTCCTCTATGGAGAGAAAGTGTGAATATAAATGGGAGAAAAACGTTGAAACTTTAGAGAGACATTGAGTTAATTGCACTTTTTTTTTTTTTTTACATTGAACGGTTGGGATGTAGATGCTACAAAGATGTGACGAAGACTTTAGCACAGGTAAATGTTCAGAGTGTTTTTCGTAACATGGATAGAATTGATTGAGAAAGGTAGGTGGAAAGTAAATGTGATTCAGAAGTGTTCAGAGGAAGGATAAGGAGACTGAGAAAGTGCTGGATGGATTATGCGAAAGAAATATAAGAAATAAGTGTTCCGGTATCAAGGGAGCACAAGTGTATGCATGGAATAGGCAGGTGGCACATTGCATACTGTAGGATGATTGATGCACTGAGCTTCGAGTCTTTTATTTAAGTATATAAAGCGGCAGATATTGTTAAAGATTTCTGCATGGGGATTTACGCTTGATTCAGCCTACCTTATGTCTAAACAATCAACCCTTTCGGATTTCTTGTTTGCAGCAAAACTCGTCTGTGGCAAATCACATTCGTGAGCTAAGTAATGTTTTGTTTTCATCACTGTAAAGTTACTTTTCATGTTACAATGCTGGTTTTGATGTCATTCCGTAACTGAACGATTGTTTTGTTATAATGTGCTCTTAAAATAAAAAAAAAAGTAAAAAGTCCAAATGATGAAGTTAACCAAAAAATTTCTGCATGAGACGTAATTTCACGTCACTGAAATCTCAATTAATGGGGAAGTTATGCTATACTTTTACTCCGTCAAAATCGAAAAGGGTCAACTATAAACTTTCATTTTATGTGTCGCTGCACTGTCTGTTGTCTTATTCCCCAGAGGATTCCTTCGGGAGACCTTAGGAAACTCGACGACCTGGGAAAGGCCGGGCGGTATGTGGACCTCAAGATGCGAGATTTCATGAGGTATTATCCTCTCGTCAAAGACAAGGGCTACATACAGATATTCGACGTCTCTACCTCACTCTTGTACTTTGACGAGTATTTCTCTATGACAGGTAGGGTAGTACAGGGTGTCCATAAAGTCTCTTTACAACTTAAAATATATATTATAAAAACAAATGAACAGACAAATATGTGGAAATTATTACAAAATAAGAGTAGATATTGAAGTTTTTTTGCCTCATTTAATACACCTCTATATGGGCACCATCAGTTGCACGAAGCACATCAAGACGATACCCGACTTCTTGCCATGTTCGCTGTAGCATAGCCTCATCAATAGTGGCAATGGCATCAGTGATCTTTTGCTTGAGATCGTTGATGCCCCGTATCTTTGTTCAATACACAGTATCTTTAACATAACCCATAGAAAAAAATCCAGGGGAGTGATACCTGGTGAACAAAGTGGCCAGGGAACTGGGCCATCCCTTCCAATCCACCCGTCTGGAAATGCTTGATTTAGGAACCCACGAACATGCAGTCCCCAATGTGGTGGTGCACCATCTTACGGGAAACCGATGGTTGGTTGAAGGTCATCTAGTTGTGGTGCCACATATTCAGTCAAAAGGTCAAGGTAAACATTTTCGGTAGTTGATGTCTCGGTGAAGAAAAATGGACCAATGATTCGATTGCACATGATCCCACACCACACATTCACCTTTGGACTGTCTCGGTGAAGTTCCCTAGTCACATGGGGATGTTCTGATCCCCAGATTCTCACTTTATCGGTGTTCAGTTTCCCTGAAATATGAAAGGTTGCCTCATCACTAAAACAAACTCGGTTGAGGAACGTTTCATCCTCAGAAATTCGTTCCAGCATGTTAACCGCAAACTCTTTAACAACAGGTAGATGTGACTTCTACATAGCCAAAGAGAAGTTCATCCCGACGATGTATGCCATGGTCAATCAGAAGAATAGCCCACTCACACCAGCCATCAATGCCAGGTGAGAGAGCATCCTTCAGTTTTGTTTTAAGAAAAACAAAGACGGTACAGTACTCCTCACTCAGAGTTAAAGGATGTGGGTTAGTAACTTCGTTGTATGTGCCTATTAACTGTTTGCTCTCTGCCGTGATGTGAAGAATCCCTGTTATGTTTATTGTGTCGAGGTGGTAGGGAATTCGCAATTCACCAGTGAAACCTACTTGATATATCGATATTATTTTTCAGTTCTTTGCCGTTTATCATTACTTCCTACACCAACGTGGTGAAAGGAGGACTTTCCATACTGTTTATAATAAAAAAAACTTTGACTTGCAAGTGAAGAGGTAGCAGACTTGAATTTAAGAAGCATGTTAACTGAAGCAGTAGGAAAGCTAGGAAATAATAGTAATAGAAGACTATCTTGAAAAAGTAACCATAATAGGCAGGTGATTTGATACCCATGATTGTAGGCCGAAGGCTCAGTTTCCAGCTTTGGAAAAGGCTGAATCAGCTAGCTGAAACTGCAATCTTTCACAGAGGAACAACCGATTACCGTTTCCCGCTGATATGAAGCACAGGAGCTCTCGCCGCTATAGATATATCTGTAAGAGTATCTCCGAAGTGGATAATGAGAGCACAGATTGTAACTTAAGGTTTGTGAAAGGCTTTAGGAAGGTTTCATAAGACTGGGTCAGTAATTAAGATTTGTGAAAGGCTTTAGGAAGGTTTCATAAGACTGGGTCAGTAATGTGGTGAGCTTAGATACCATGAGGTGCCTGGCAAGGTTTACTGTGACAAAAAAATAATAAAAAAAAAGATAAAACTTTGGCCGCAGGTAACATAGAAGCGAGCATATGGCTACCACTCTTTCCTTGTCTGTTGCAAGCTGCAGGGGGTCGTAATGATTCCTGGGTGCTGCTTAGTGCAAACGCAGCCAAAGGGCTTTAGAGAAGAAAATATTTGGGGGTGTTCAGGTAAGAAATCTGAGGGTCGGCTCCGAATATTATTGAAGCGGGCTTATGGAACAGAATATGAACCACTGCTAATCTCTCAACTTTTGGGTTAATTATGCAATGGGGTTATTTGTTAATATATGCAGGAAAATATATTTGTTTTCTCTTGAATTTTACTTGTATGCTGCATTTAAGAATATATATATATATATATATATATATATATATATATATATATATATATATATATATATATATATATATATATATATATATATATATATATATATATATATATATATATATATGTGTGTCTGTCTATATATATATATATATATATATATATATATATATATATATATATATATATATATATATACACACACACATATATATATATATACTGCATATATATCATATACATTATATATATATATATATAGATGTATATATATCTATATAATTACATATATAATACATATACTGTATATGTATGTGTGTATATAATATACATATTACTAACAGGCCCTCTTCCAAACTGGATGGTATCTAGTGGAGATATTTATTAAAAAAAGTTACAAGCTTTCTAGGACAAACAGTCCTCATTGTCAAGTGTCCGTACGGCTACTTGACAATGAGGACTGTTTGTCCTAGAAAGCTTGTAACTTTTTTTTAATAAATATCTCCACTGGATACCATCCAGTATGAATGAAGTCCTGTTCATAATTGTACTAATGCACAGAACAACTGTGTATGTGATAAAGTTAATATATATATATATATATATACATACATATATATATATATATATATATATATATATATATATATATATATATATATATATATATATATAATATTGATTATGAATAGCATAAAGCTAAGAGAATATTGAATGAATAAGAGAGAAAAAGAAATGAGAGAGAACCAGCGATAGATTGATAGACAGAGAAAGAGAGAGAGAAAGAATGAAATAATAAGGAAACGAGAGAGAGAGAGAGAGAGAGAGAGAGAGAGAGAGAGAGAGAGAGAGAGAGTAACAACACTTCCTGTGCCGTATCACGTAGCAAAACATTGGCGCGAGTTTAATCTAAGGCAATCATTACGGAATGTTTAAACGTCTCACCTGTGAGCTTACCTTTCAACTCTCGCCAGAAACTAAAGACTTCCGGTGACGTCATTAGTCCCTCCTACGAAGGAGGGGATTAATTCATCAGATAACACCCAACGGGACGTCGTTAGGTAAGTTCCAACCATTTAGGACGTCTAACAAGGAGGGACAAGAAGCAATGGTCTGGTTATTGTGGGATGGGCATTTCTTTTGAAGAACCTTCAAAAGGCAAGGAAGGAAGGAAGGAAGGAAGAGAAGGAGAACAGAGCAGACAGAAAAGGAGCAGATAGAAGAGAGAGAAGCAGAGGAGTGAAGGCAAGAGCCTCACCAGTTGTGGGTTGAAAAGAAAGCAAGGCTCATACTTCGATTTGTATTCATACTCCTTAACTTGTATATATATTTAACTTGTGTAATAATGAAGTAAGAAAACTACACTGTGTCTTCCTAAGCCTCCTGGGACTCAAACGTTACTATAATAAACAAAGCCAGAAATGATAAAGCAACTGTAAAGGAAATAATAAACTTCTTTATATGGGCAACTATAAAAGAAATAAAGAAAAGAACATCATAACATTTGAAGGTAACAAATCATCGCATAAATATATACTATATATATACAGTATATGTATATATATATATATATATATATATATATATATATATATATATATAAAACTATGGTAGACTACAAGCTTGTATGTATGAATGTATTATATATACATAAATTATATACTTATATATATATATATATATATATATATATATATATATATATATATATATATATATATGTAATATATATAGTGTGTGTATATATAATACATTGTTGTCTACCATAGTTATTCTCTCTGATTGAAATTAGAGCATTGATTTATATTGTCATCTGTATCTTACACTTATCTTTATCACCTGACTTCTGTTCCTCTTTTTCGTAAATGGGAATTTTAGTCTGTGGAAACGTGCTCTGTATTTTTGAAAATAATAATTATTTCTCCCAACAGAATTCGCCGTATAGTAGAATCCGGTCTGTACAATTACTGGGTCTTCAGGAACAGCAACAACATAACGGCTTGTGCAAATCCACCTATGAAAGTCGTGCTAATGGATCCCCTTGGCTTTGGCAGCATCTGGGTAAGATATTTTTTTCTTATATGCGCAGCGTCTGCTTTATAGTTACATCTATTTTCATCCCTCACAACATTAGATAATTTGCTGTGTTACATCTGTGTTTATTGTGCATAACATCTGGTTAGTATTATTGTCTTTGTTGTTTTTCTTAGCATCTTCTCAGTATTCTTTTATTTGTGTGTATTTAGTATCAGCCTACATAGTTATGATAGGCAATGCAAGGACAGACAGTTTGGAAAACAGTACTGCATCAAATGCTGCAGAAAGACGGACTCCTTTGCCCCTTCTTTCTTTTTCTTTCTTTAGTCTTAAGCAGAAAACCTCTATGGACAGAGTCAACAGTCTATAAACCCAAGGGGGCTCCAAAGGGAAGTCAGGCCGCAGAGAGAGACAAGTTATAGGAAAAGATAATTAAATAAATATAAGGGAATAGAAAATAAAACTGATACGCTTGAAATCCAGGACACTTCAGCAGTGAGCTGGAATTAATTTGTTACTCGCTTAAATATTTAGAGATCAGAAGACTCAACAACTGCACTAGGCAAACTATTGCACATTTTAGTTGTAGCCAAGATAAAACTCTTAGCAAACTGAGGAGTATTAGACCTGTTGCTAGAAAACTACGCTGTTTGCAGCAGCAACCTGCCTAGTGTTACGAGCAAAAACAGCTAGGTCAGATAAAGAAGAGTGCAGAGGATATTTGTCGTTGTAGTACATTTTATGCAAAAAACATAATGAACTCACGTTACGTATATTCCACAAAGCAACATTACGGGTTGGCAAAATAAATTTGACAGATGACATAACTCTATCCAAGAGTCTGAGATGAGAGTCAGCATCCGAAGACTACACTGGAGAACAGTACTCCAAACAAGAAAGAAGAAAGGAGTTAAAACACTTAGGTATAATAACCTCATCCTGAAACATTCTCAAACATTTCCACTAGATACGAAATTTTTGAGAAACCAAGGAAGCAATATTACGTATAAGCTTCTCAAAAGCTAATTTCTTATCGGAAGTTACACCTAACATCTTAAAAAAGTCACTGACATATAAAGCCGTACCATTTCAATTTAAATCACGATGCAAAGGCAAAGGTGTCCTGGATAGACTATCTATCATACTTTGAGATTTAGAGGGGTTAAACTTAAAGCCTACTCCACTCATTAATCCCCTCCGTTCGAGGACTCTGCAACCACTGACATTAATCCATGACAGATCTCCCAGTGTTACGTAGATGATAACTCTGCAACCACTGACTTCTTCTTTCTTTTTCTTTTAACGTGCTTTTTATTCCCATTTTGAGGAGAAGGAATGACAGCTAGAAGAGATTTGGCTTTGGGGTAGACCTGTGGTCTCGATCATCGACGTATGTAATCAATTTGTTCCCAGACCTATGGCCGTTCGACATGTTACTAGTTTTTAGATGATAAATCTGGCAAAAAGTCCATTATAATAATCCCGGACACTGTATACCTTGAGAAACACATGAAATGACATTACTAAAGCTACTATACTGGCCATCAACACAGACCTTTGGGTTCTGTCTATTAAAAAAAACCATTTAAAATATTAATAAAAGATCCACCAATTCCCAATAATCTTAGTTTTGTAGATAAGTGCTTCATGATTCAGAGGGGCAAAGGCTGCCCTAAAATCTAGACCGACCATGCGTACCTCTGCACCCTCATCAAGAGCACTCTGCAAGAAGGTAGATATTGACAAGAGTGTGTCGCAAGTACCAAAGCCTTTACGAAACCCAAACCAAACTGAAATACTGGCAGCAGGTTACTGTCTTCAATAAACCTACAGAGACGCTTAGAGAGCAGCTTCTCGAAAGCCTTAGATTAAGCAGGGGTAATTGAAACCGGCCTCTATTGAGGGAGGCACTCCGATAAAAGTAAGGGAGGCGGGGCAAAACCCATGGGAAGGTCTGGCTGGCAGTATCCAGAAAATGTTGGAAATTACCGAGCCACCTCTCTCATCCATGGATCTGCAGTAACATGCTGAGAAGATGGGAAACTGCCCTGTGTTTGCCTGATTGGACACACGCTTTTGACCCACGGATTCCTTATGAACAATCAACCCCCGCTCTCCTGTGATGGTTGTTCGGTCCCGTTGACTCTACGACACATGCCGGTAGTATGTCCCAGTCTTGGAGACCTGCGGAGATAATGCGTTCCTAAATGTCAGGAGGGCGACGGCAATTACCTCTTCTTTAGTCCCCTTGGACAAGAAGTAAATTGTTACCATTTTCAATTTCGTAGAAGGGGCTGCACTTCTTAACAAAATATAATTTATTTTGAATGGCACACTATACTTTCACAAGAGCTTTTATGATTGTAATTAGTTTTATAACGTATGAAATTTATTTTTGATGCCATTTTTTAGCTTTTAAAGAAAAAAATTATTTTACTAACGTTTTTCGTTGTAGATGACCGTTGTTGATGTGACACAAGATATTAAATTAATCAATAATCAATCATTTTATGTGTAAGATTGTGTACAATATCTAGGTGATTTCGTTTCTGGGTACCATTTTAGCTTTTTGCGTGAATTAAAACTGTTTTCCATATACCATTCCCTTAACTTTGGTTTGTAATTACAGAAACGATGTTTTCTCAGTGAAGGTAAATTATTCCATTTCTTACGCATAGCACTTATAGTTTTTATGCAAGAAGCTCCCGGTCAAAAGTTTCCCTTCATGACAACTGTCATTTTGTTGGTGAAGCTTTTTGAGGATGAGCAGGTTAGATCACTCATGAAACACGTTGGAAGATGAGAATCCCATGTTCAGCAAGTGAATAGTAAGAAGATTAACTGGACTGATCTTCGAATTCACGATTTTTGTGGAAGTACACCATTTCAAAGAGTGTTACAGATCCCTATTGCTTCGTGTTTTTAGGAAGCCTAGAAACTAATCATTTCTCATAAACATTACTAGAATACTCATTCAGTCTTTCGAGATACCCCCTACGCTTGTCGTGAGTCTACAAATGTAGCTTCCCACCATCAGCTTATTTGTTACTAATATACACAAGACTAATTTTCTTCCAGGGCCTCGCTGTAATTTGGGCAGCCGGTATGACCATTGCAGCCATCGCCTTGACTGGGGAGATGGCAATTGCTTGGCTAGCCAGAAACAAACGCTTGGAAGATACGAAATAACTGCGCGCAAGAAGACGTGACACTCCCTTGGTTCCTCCTTGATTTGAAACCCAGGAACTCCCTTGGATGCTTTCTGAGGACAATTTTTGTGGATGCTCTTTATAACTTCGAGATGAACAATTTTTATCCATTGTTTGTGAAAACTTAAAAGACAGAATTCTCTGGAGGTATTTAGAATACAGGAGAGATGTAATATCCCAGATTTGTAAAAATTTTAAAGGAGTTACTTTGTTGTAGTGAACTTTTCAGGTTTCCTAGAGCACCCTGCAAATGATATTTTTTGACGAAATTTTAATTGTTTAGCTCCGTATTTTTATGGAATGTGTAATGAGAAGCCCTGTAAACAACAAGAGTTGTATATGCATATGTGTATGGTAATGAAAGGGGTCTTAATTCAATTTAAAATTTATGATGCATGTATATGAAATTCGTATGAGATGAATAGGCAGTTGATGATAGTGAAGAGAAGCTGCAAACACCGGTGAACGAGTTTGGCTGTGTTTGCAAGAAGAGTAAGTTTAATGTAAGTGCTAGCAAGAGCAATGTCATTTGGTAAATGAAAGCCAGGAAGATGGAGCATTAAATGTTGGTATGGAAGGTGGACGAAAGAAAGTGGTGGATTCATATAGCCGTTTAGAAGTAAATATAAAGAATGACTGTACACTGACAGAAGTGGCGAGTCACAGAATATGTGAAGTAAGGATACTACCATTGCATACAGAAGGTTTGAATGAAAGGAAGAATACCAATAGTAGTAAAAGTTGGGGTGTGAATATTTCTTTATGAAATTCAAGTTTGGTGGTAGAATGAATTACTGGTTGTGACATATACGCAGAGTAAGAAAGGTTGAAAGAGGAAAAATGTTGATATAAGAGGAAGCCGCCCAAAAATCATCATAGCCAGAAAGATGAACGAAAATATAATGAGACGGTTTGGTCATGTGGACAGAGAAGTGTCAAAAACTCATTTTATACGTGTAACCCCATAAAGGGAAAAACAGACGTAAAAACAGTTCATGAAGATAATAATGACTTGGTCATGTGGACAGACTAAATGACGAAAAAGCATTAGATGGTGGGGGCCGGGGTTAGTAAGCGGAATGGAATAGCCTTTATAACCCGGAATGCAGCACAGGGGTGTGTACAGAGGGGTTGGCAGGTAGGCGTGCTGTTGATGGGCCATTTATATAGTGGCTAATATCGTGGATGTTTTATACCTTGGTGGTTCTGAGTCAATTCGACAGCCAAAGATTGAACGAGGCAGTGACTGTTCGTCTTGATTTCCCGTAGAGCCATCCCATTAGCGAAAATGGTTATTAGTAAGAAAATCTGTCAGTATGTTGAGCAGTGCGGAACTAAATCTTTTTATTATTATTATTTTATGGAATATATAAGGAGAGCTTCGCCCATTTCAATAAACTGTATGCAAAGAAGAGGAAAAGCGAAGGGGGAAGAATGAGTGAAATAGTAATGAAATGAACAAGCATTGGTAATCATAAACAAATAGATAATTACACAAACACACAACAGGGAAGAGGTTCGTGTCCAGTTTCTATCACAGTAAGATCCTCTGCGAACATTACATTTTTGCTTCGAGCTACGTATTTGGTTGTCCACCATTTCTGTGTAATTTATGTCGGGTATATTGATCTCAAAATATAATGACAGCATGCTGGACAAAGTTACCGCTAACTGTGTTTTATTATCCTAACATTTTAGCATGTTTTAATAAAGTTTAAAAGTTTGCGTAAATAAAATAATCGATATTTTACCGATACAACTGGAGTAATTGTTATTGCAAGACTCCAAAAGCAACGTCGAACAAGCAACTTTTCCTTGAGTGAGGTAACTCCAAAGAGGAACAAATTGACACGTACATTTTAAGTATTCCTAAACTGCTGAATTGAAAATGCACTGGATCTTCACAAACTTGGTCGTTTCATAAGCCGAGACTAAGCACTAAATTATGTAGGCCTACCAGGTGATTAACTGACTGTCTTGAGTCACAAACAGAGTGTAATCACTTCGTAAAACTTTTTGATTACCGAATGCGTGATAACCCAATCAGATCTGGGGCCTCGCTTTCATTGGTCAAGACTACACACACACACATCTGCTTGTGTGTGTGTAATTATATATATATATATATATATATATATATATATATATATATATATATATATATATATATATATATATATATATATATAATTAGTTTGATTACACGATGGAAGAGCATTTTTTCCCTAGATCTTGGGTTCATCTAGAATTAATAGTGATGCTTTCACTATCTTTACTGAAGAAACTGGGGTTGAATTGACCTTTCTTCACTGGGTTCTTTGATGGTATATGCGTCAATCGCGAAGTGAACAATGCGTTCATTTTGACGTAGCGAGTGCAAGTGCTCTTCCGAGAACCCTTACGTATCGCGCCAATAGCTTCGCAGTATTTTTTTTTTTTTGACCGCAGTTAGTAGTGCGTTTCACTTATCTAAGAAATGTATGAATTAATAATCAGATTTAACTCTTTCGACCGGGAATTTTCTTGCACCAGGAATTTTGTCAGAGCAAAAACAGAGTAGATAAAAAGAGTATTCGCAACTTAAATATGCCCATCTTCTTAATGAAGGAAACGTCATTTAATCACTGTAATAGCTCGATTATCGTCTGTACATGCGGCGCCATTAATCATGGGAATGTTGGAAACAGTAAGAGCTCGTCAATAACAACACACACACACACACACACACACACACACACATATATATATATATATATATATATATATATATATATATATATATATATATATATATATGTATAATGTTATTGACGAGCTCTTACTGCAGCTCTCTTCCCAACATCCCCACGATTAATGGCGCCGCATGTAGCCTACAAACAACAATCGAGCTATTACAGTGATTAAATGACGTTTCCTTCATTAAGAAGGTGGGCATATTTAAGTTGCGAATACTCTTTTTATCTACTCTGTTTTTGCTCTGACAAAATTCCTGGTGCAAGAAAATTCCCGGTCGAAAGAGTTAAATCTGATTATTAATTCATACATTTCTTAGATAAGTGAAACGCACTACTAACTGCGGTCAAAAAAAAAAAAAAATACTGCGAAGCTATTGGCGCGATACGTAAGGATTTCTCGGAAGAGCACTTGCATTCGCTACGTCAAAATGAACGCATTGTTCACTTCGCGATTGACGCATATACCATCAAAGAACCCAGTGATGAAAGGTCAATTCAACCTCAATTTCTTCAGTAAAGATAGTGAAAGCATTACTATTAATTCTAGATGAACCCAAGATCTAGGGAAAAATGCTCTTCCATCTTGTAATCAAACCGCTAATCTATAAACGGTCCGTTCAATTATTAAATTTTCACGCGACAACATCCTTCATGTCACCATGTGTTTGAAAATACAAATACCGACGTGTGGTTCGCCGGAACTGAAGTAATTCCTGCTTTGTCGATAAAAGCACAGCAATTTTGCGTTATGTGCTGCATCACGTGTACTTTGAAACTGACTCGTCATACATCAAAGGAAGCGATCAATTATCTGTGGAAACATTCTGCCACAGGACGCTAACCAATGAAAAAGAATGCAAAGAACGATATTCGTGGAATGCATCATTTCTATTCCAATAATATTTTTTGTTTCTGATGAGAGACGTTTTGTTTTTATTTGGAAAATAAAATTTTAAATATTTCTGCCTGGTTAGTAATTTTTTGCTGATTTCCATGTTGTAAGTCAAGAAAAAAAATATTTATTAGAAGTTTTAAAAGCGTGTGTTGTTGACAGCTCTGGATGAACGAATCTGTTCAATTGTCAGTCGTAGCAACACCTTACAACTATGGGCGCGCAGATGGTATATAAATAGTCGTTCGATTGCAGGAAGTAATGAAGCTTTTTAATATATGCCGTCATATACTTGGAAGACAGTCTCATATTGCCTCATGAACAGTTATAAGTTCATTTGAGTTATATTATTAACCACATTAATGTTAATATTGCAGAGAAAATAGATTTATCTGTCAAATTCCCGTTGATTTGAACGAAATCGAACGCAAGTTCGCCCAGGTTGAGTGGCGCTCGATCTTCGGCTATGTGTATGGTGAGCGGTGGAACGCTTCCTAGCAGGATTGTTGTGATATGAAAACAGCGGAATGACGGATCACTCTATCATAGTGAATGAAATTGAAAAAGAATACAAACAATTAGAAGAGAGTAATGCATGGAATCAAGTGTATCAGGTTCGTCTTCACCTCGAGTGCCCGTGTGTTGGAGAAACGTGGTATAAATAGTGCGAAATGTGGTTTGTCTCGAACAGCGGTGCCCACCTGCTAAGTAATGCCTAGCATATATTTCTCGGAAATAGCCTAGATACAGGTCATGGGCCATGGGACAGGCTTAGGGTGGGTTTGTTAGTGGCCGTTCGGGTGTCATGGACCCATTTTGCAAACACCGACCTTATTTGGTGTTTATCGTCGGGAAGAAATTTGGAAATCTAGGAAAGTATAGGCATGGGCGTCGTAGGCCTACGTCGGGCTTGGATAAGCAAGGCAGGGCTACTTCCTGGGTCACAAAACTTGGAGAGCTCCGCTTATTTTCCGAGAATACAAATATTTCTCATTTGCGGTGACGTACCTTTGGTGAAAGCTTGTCCTTATACGAGATATTATTTTATAAAGCAAGGGAAAATCCAGATTTTCAGCTTTGCAAATTAGGCCTATTTTTAGCCTATCCCCATTGGAAGTTTTATTGTTGCCCAGCCTAATTTCTCTCTGTTGTGAATACCTTAGTCAGGAAGGAGGTAGCCCACATAGGTTAGGTTTTTAAATATAAAAAATGTGTGTCCAACAGGCTAGTCTCTACAGGGTAGGGTGGGCTAGTATCTAGACCATTTTTGGTAAATGTAAAGATGGCCTTATGAAGATATTGACTATTAGTATAATTTTTTAGCTGAAGAATATAGAAAATGGCATATATAATGCAGTATTGATGAGGTAATATGAGAAATTTACTGAGGAAATGGAATTCAACTGTCATTATATTTTTTCTTTCATCCTTGAGGGGTGGGTACTAAACACGGTGTCTCGCAGAACTTGAGACATGTTTAGTACCAGCACCTCAAGGATGCACATAGAAACAAACCAAAGACGGTAAATTTCTCAATATCTAGGTAAATTTCTCAAATGATCTCACTAATATTGTATTACATACACCCATTTCTATAGCCAGTTGTCTAGTAAAAAAATTATATTAATAAATGATATCTGTGTAGCCAACTACTTTGCATTTACCCTATTTTTGTACGAGTTGTCCAAAATTACTAAAAATCATTTTGTATTTTCTCTCGTATTTTGCAACAACTTCTGTGCTATCATGTTCTGGCATAACCTCTGTGGATTTTGTCACAAATGTATAGGGTAGTTGTTAAAATAGATTACTGATTTGATGCAGAAATAGCCAAGGCTGACACTTTTGTTTTTTTGTTGCTGCCATATTTATTACTTTTTATTTTCATGTAGTATATGTCTTATCTTTCTTACAGTTACAAAACTTATCAATATAAGGTACAGTACTACTATCCAGCCAAGGTCAAAGGGGATCCAGTGGGGCAAATCTCTTATTGTAATAATATTACATGTGGCTGTTGTATATATTAATATATCAATTGTTCTGTTTTGCATTCAGAGGTTCCCATTCATTTTAGGACAATTAATTAAGGTTATACATATCAGTTCTAGCCTTGACTGAAGCTAATAAATATGTACAACATAATATTCTTAGGCCTATTCTTAGCTGGAACTGGTACTTGAGGTCAGAGATGGATGAATCTTCATCTTGGGGGTAAGGTTGAGGAATGGAAAGCATGACTCCCTGGGTTTTTTAATGCTGCTTAGTGTTTTTACGGTAGCTGGATATATTGTGAAAGCAAGCATCTTATTCCTAGTTGAGTTCCTTCTATAATTGCTCTAGAACTGGATCTTAACATATTTTGTTCCTGCCTAGAACTGGTTCTTGTAACTTGGTCCCTGTAACACAAAAGTTCATTTAGGACAACATTCTTGCACCAGCCAGCATGCAGTACTTAGCCTAGGCGATACTGTACTGGTGCCTTACTTAACTGTTACACAGCACAGTTAGCCACTCGTAGCCTAGTGCTTTTAACTTAAGATTTTATATTTTCATAAAACCCTTGGAAGAATATGGCATATCTCATCCTGCACATGGTGATACAATTGCAACCATATGCATGCTCAACATGTAACATGCATAACATCATTCCTTTCCCCTCTCATGTTGTATGCATCTCGAACAGTCTGCTTTGTGTTTACGCAGCAGTGCACTTAATTCCTGTATGTACTTACGTATGCAACTATGCACACTCGATCATAGACAACCTCAACTTTGAGTGGCTTACTTCACATCTCTATAACATGAAAACCAATTAGTTTTTCCAGTACGCCAATTACAAAGGATATTGTCATGTATTTTAATGAAGGATTTCCATCATTACACCCTCTCCTAACTTAGCTTACGTTAGGGACCAGGATTTGTCTAAAGGTGTATCACTTTCATTGCTTGTTGTACAGTTCTGGGCTTTTCCTTTCAACTTGCTCCAGTTCGCATTCTAGTCTGATCCTTTTTTCAGTTGATTTGGTATAGTGGGGTTGGTAGGGAAGGTGGTTTATTCATAAATCGCCTAGACCTCTTTCTAACCAAAATGGTCTGATTTACATTATTCTTATAATGAATCAAAAGCGTTAGTTTCATGAAGAAAGTAATTTCTGGTGATTACAAAAAGATAGACAGCTGGCTGTACATTAAATTAGATAAATTAATGAATAGGGAGCCATGGTTTATGAAAGATGTGTGTTCCTACAAGAAGACAAAGCAGGGTCATTGGTATAGAATCCCAGCAAAGGGAAAGAAAGAATATATAACAAGTACTTAGGTTGTAGTAGGGTGGAGTCCTTCCCCAGGCACACTTCTTCCATAATTGACGGCTCCTTTTGAGGATGAACCTTAGCCTTCTAATACTTCTGTCCTCTATACCGATTTGTTTAATTGGTCTGAGATAGGTCTTCACTTGGTGCCAACTCAGAGGAAGAAGGTACTCTTAGGGGTTAAGGTTGTCAGTGCACTGCATATGGTGCACTGGAAATGTTAGTAAATGGTGTTTGCACCATCCCTTCAGTCCCTAGCTGCACCCATTTTTCAGCCTTGTGCTGTACCTCCATTCCCACCCCCTATCTTTGGGTTTGCTCTCAAACCTGAATATTATGCTTCATAGTGCAACTGTGGGGTTTTGTACCATTTTCTCCTTAAGGTCATTGTACTTACCTCCTTTATTTTCTGGGTCTTTTTATCTTGCTCCACAACCACTCCAGTTCCCTCTTTTCACTATATTCTGTGCTGAATGTCTAATTCATTGTCTTCTGTGCTGAATGTCTAAAAGTGCCCCAGTGCTTATCTTGACAGCGTAGTTTTCATATATCTTTAGCTCACTAATCAAAGGGGGAAGTTGTATAGTTTGCTCTTCATTTGAGAGTATTACTGTACACCTCTATTCTCACTTTTAAGGGAATCTTGCTAGATTCTCAAGAGGTAATGACATGTGCAGCACCTTTGTTACCTCTCAGCACTTTTGTGACTCATTCCCTGCTACCCAGGAAAAGGAAGTATTGTTCCCTACTACCCAAGAGAATGAAGTATTGATGTAGTTATTCCCCTCGTTTTCATATAATTGCCTCACTCTCCACTGGAGGACTCAAGGAATTCTGCTTTCATTTAGTAGTTACGTGTAAGTTTCCTAAGAAGTGAAGCTTCTGCTTTTCTTTCATCCACAGGGAAATACGGAATTTTTTCGTTATTACCTTGCTGCATCTTTCCAGTTAAGCTTTCTTCTCCAGGAGTCAGTGACAGTTTACAAGACTCCTTTTGACCCTCTGGGATAATTTTCTTCCACTCATCTAATGGAAAATAAAAGAGATCTCTTCCTGCAATCTTTGTATTTTGCGCAGGTCATCTCAACTGCTTTTAGCTTGAATCCAGAAGTACACTATTTATCTTGAATCCTTTCACCCTGTAGGGGGATAGGGCCATCATTGCACTGCGTGCAGTGCACTGTAGGCAATACTTAAGGTTCTTTGCAGAGACCCTTCAGCCCCTAGCCACAACCGTTCTTTGCAGAGACCCTTCAGCCCCAAGCCACAACCCTTCATTCCTTTTATTATACCTCCATTCATATTATTTTTCTTCAATCTTACCACCCTTTCCTAACAATTTTTTCACAGTGCACTGCAAGGTTTTCTGTGTTACATCTTTAAAACCTTTTTACTCACAGTTTCCTTTTCAGTGCTGAATAACCACATGTGTCCCTGAGCTTGGCCATAGGCCTAAATTTTATATTCCATTCCATTCCATGAATCCATTCATTCTGCTCTATGACTATCACACCTCATTCCCTCTCTGTGAAGTTTAAGAAGTTCACATTCACCTCTTCTGGGGAGGTTTCCAGTAGACTGATGCTTGATGTTTCTCCCCTTGGTATATGTGTAACATCACAGTACCTCTACCCTGTCCTACCTAAGTGTTCTTTCACAAGAGAAAAACCAGGTTTCTGCTCATTTAGCACACAATCAGTTATTTCTAACCTTGTTAAGGCTAACTTTGATTTTAGGTATCAAGGGTGGGATCCCAACTGACAAGACTCCGTCTTCTACAAGGGAAAACGTGTAGGCTTCTGAATGCTTTCTCCCTGGGATGTAGAATAGTTGTCCAACCATTGTGAAGTTTTTTTCCCAGCTCTTTTTTTGGGCAGGTTGTATCCTGTCTTGAGTTGCAAGGGTGTGCTTTGATTGTAAAAAGACAAATTGAATTCCAGGTTTCTTTCCCTTCCTTGTACTTTCCAGCTGGTAGTGGAGGAGATCTGCACCATTGAGCACCTATCGTAAGACTTACGTCTGAAAATGTGTTCTCTCCTTGTCCTTTAAAAAGGGGGTGTGTTTGTACATGCATATGTGTAGAGCAGTGCTGTGCATTCCATGATGATGTCTTGCTATCTACCAACCTTTATTTTTCCATTCTCTAACAAGGACAGAATATCCTGGACCATTCAGAGAGTATAGTGTGATATAGTGAACTGAACTCTGGCACAACACCCCATCAGCTTCTGCATCATTAGAAGGTTACAGGAGTCAGTCCTCTGCCCCCTTGTACACACAACTAGGAATCTCATAATTCTGGTTGAGCATGTTTGACTTCCCCTTCAGTCTTTTGTTATAATCAGACACTTACTGGTTGTTACTAAGGTCCATAACCTCACATGTTCCTCCAGCCTCTGGACAGTGCCAGTCAGCTCTGAGATGATCCTCCCACCTCAGGAGTTAATCTCTTATACAAAAGGCATTGGTTGATATTCTCTGAGTAACAAATCTGAAATTTAAAGGTATTTTTCTTAGATATCCCAATCAGAGCCATTTATCATGATCCTGAGAAAATACAAATTATCTTAAAAATTTGACATAATTTTTGCATTATACCAATGTTTTGTTATGTATATGTGTGTGTGATTAAACTCATACAAGTTGTTGCAATAGATTAGATATAAAAATCAGTACTTGTACTCAAATTTTATTAGTAATTTTGGGTAATTTTTAAAAATATACTAGGAAGGCTATGTCAGGTCATGTTCCAAGTACTGCATAGGCTGTGTGTGGAAGTGTTAATGTTGGACTTGGTTAAAACTAGTTATGTGATTGCTTACCTAGTGTATAATGTTCTTACAGTTCAGGTGCTCTTGGTACTCACATCTGTGTAGGCTAGACTAATAGCATAGCTGAGTTGTCAAATTTACCAACATAATTGCCTAACTATATATTCCATACACATTATTTTAGGTTAGGCTAGGAATATTTTCTTATTAGCCTAATTCAGTCAGTGGTATAAACGCATTTCTGAAGGAAAGGAAATTTTAACTTCATGGGGTGCCTCATGTTATGTACATGAACTGCATAACTAATTTTTATTACTGTAACTGATTTTATTCTTTCCTAAACCAACTTTTTCTGCATTGGGGCTTTGCCTCAGACCTTCATCATATGCTTCTCATGGCTATATCCTTTCATTTTTCCCCACTTTCATTGAACAAATTGACAATTTTTTTTATGCTGCTATGGCTCTAGAAGGAGCTTTGATCTGTATTTTGAGTCAAATACTAAGTAAAGTGATTAAAATTATTGAGTTGTTGGTCCAAGCATGCAACTGATAGTTGTAGCCCAATTGTCTTTTCACCACCATGGTTTACCATTGTAATTATGTAGAGTATATTGATCAAAGTAGTGAGTCAAATGGTTACGCTCTCATTTGGTTACCATGGAGGATTCATTCTCAGATGAAAGGCAAAAATGGAGTAGGAAAATGTTGTAGTGGACTGCTATTATTATTATTGCAGTACCTGTATTAAAATTCATCATCAGTACTGAAGTTTTTGTGTGTTTTGATCTTTGTTGTTGGTATCATCATCATTGTACTGTAATTGTTTTTATCTTTATTACTCTTTCCATCCTATTTCATGAAATTTGGCAGTAAAGAACCCCATAGTTCCATGAGTAAAAGAGATTACTTAGAACTTGTTAGGCCTCAAACCTTGTACTATAAAGGGAAGCCTTGTTTTGAAAACTTGAAAGGGGCTGAAATGTCACAAAATAAGAAAAGATAAATTATGTAATTTACATGAGTTATTTTTGTTTGTGTTTTATGCAATTCATGTTCCACTTTGTTTGTTTCACAGACTCTTGGTTCAAAGAGAAGTTGTTTCTATATTTTTGTAGGGATGTGATTGCTACCTTTTAAAGTTGTGTGCATATTATAAAACTCTTGTTACAGTTTTCTCTTAAAATAAAGTATTTACCATCTTTATTAGATGTCTGGAGTGTGTTAGCATGTAGAGATGATGATGATGAAGGTACATAGCATAACTTTTACCATTGTGGAAATATTAATTTTTGAAATAAACCTTACCTCTCCATCATATAGCTTTTACTTCAGTACCAGCAGTAGTTCGATAGATTGAAACAAAAAATGAGAACACTTGGTTTTCTGTGAATATTCGCCTTCCATCCATATACTTCCCCCTACCCCCCGCCAGGGGACTGATAGGTACAAACACTCATAGCCGGTCAGTCTACTTCTGTCGCTGGTTTTGGTAAGAGTTCAACAGATTGTACTCTGTTTTCTGTTACTGTATTTTGGTTTTCGATGTTCTTTTATTTTTTTAATATTCGTTCAGTATGAACCTTGAAGGTAAGAGTTGCTGTAATAGGCAATACTGTATTCAAGTTTTTGCTGAGGATAACTATATGAATCGTAGTTGAATGAAATGCAGTAATTGATTGTGAACGGAGAGACCTTGTTAGGTTGTAGAAACAACTTAGAGGATAATACTTGTAAGACTCAAGTTAAAGGGATGCATTGGTAATGTAATTGTTTCTGCACCTTTTAAGATGTGCTAAAGGTTTGCCTGTTGCCTCCATCACAGGTTATAAATCTATGCTGGCTTCTGCTTTAAGGCATCCTGGATTTGATTTTTCAAGGATGTTTGTCCTAGGTGAAGCTGTTTGCTCATTTCAACTGGAAATGCTGAAGGTTCTTAAAAAAAAAAAAGAAAAAACTTTCTGGAACCTGGATGTGGTCTTATGACACCTTAGAGGGCTTTCTTCCAAGCCCCTGGGAGAGGTTTCTCTCAAGGCTCTTTCTTTGGAACCCTCTTTCTGGGTTTCACGTAGAGTACCGGAACAGAATTATCCTTTTGACTTCTTGAGTGCCAAAATAAAGAAAAAAAATTGTCAAGGGTAAAGCTCTTCCTAGAGTTTCTCAATCCCTTCGCTAGAAACTCTACAGTAACTCCTGAGGAAGGAGAGCTGTTTTAATGCCTTGTAAGGACTCTGAAGTATTTTACATCCTATCTTTAACCTTTTAAGGAAGTAGTGTAGGAACCTGTTTTGCTTGATAGGAGATAGGAAGAGGAAAGCTATTGCTAGGGAATCTAGTAAAGCCTTAGCTAGTCAGGATTCATCCGCTAAGCCAGATGCAATTGCACCTGTAATTTCTTCCTGTCCCCTTCCATTCCCTCCACCTGTGCATTCCTCTCCTTTACCCAGCTCTCATGTTTCTGATCCCAAGACCATCATCAGTCTGGAGTCGAAAATTGACACTCACTTTGAGTTAATTGTGCAATCGATTGCTAAATTAGTATCATCTGTGAAAGTGTTAATGGACAAAAGTGAGTCAGAGTGCCCAGTGGCACCCAGTGCAAGTGCAGTGGTAGTGGAGGAGGTGGCTGTTCAGCCTGCCGTTTCTCCTAGACCAAGGTCCCTGACATTCCCCAGCACCTGGGAGGAGTCAAACTGGTAACCTAAGAGAGGTCGGTGGGGTCTGCCCCCGAGCATTCGCGCCCTCAGTTCAGTCTGTTGATGAATCCCAGACTGCAACCAAAGGCCATTGGAAAGGCCTTCAACTAAGTGCTCACTGTATGTCCTCCAGCTCTCATGATTTTAGTCCCAGGTGCTCACGGCACTATGCAGACAGGTCACGCCCGCTGACAAGGCGCGCAGTGGACTTCGAGATTTCTTCGCCTGTTCCTTGTAAGAAGGGCAAGGATTCAGCTCGCCCCTCAGGCAGTCACTGGGATAGCCCAGAGCAGCTCTCTTCTACTACATCAGACGACAAGTGTCTTCAGACGGTGAAAGATTTTCTGGAACGAAACTCTTGCTCAGCCAATCAGTAGATGAGTCTTGTAGATACCCTTTTGTCCATGGAACCATTCATCACTCTGGAAGGACTACACCTCAGACCTCTGCAATTCTTCCTCAGAGCCAGCTGGAACAGGAAAAAGTTCCCAGACTCGTTTGTGTTCCTGATAACGGTAGAAATCAAGGAGGATCTTCGTTGGTGGAGTTCCAGAAAGAGGCTATCAGAAGGGAAATCTCTTCTAGCTCCAAACCCCAGCCTAGAGTTCTTTTCAGATGCATCGAACTTAGGTTGGAGAGCTCTTTTGTGGTTAAAAGAAGTGTCAGGCACCTGGTCTCAAGAACAGCAAAACTGGCACATCACTGTAAAGGAGTTACAGACGATTTTTCTGGGCCTACAGTGTTTCGCTTCAGAAGTTTGCGGGAAAAGAGTAGCAGTGCATTCAGACAGCACCACGGCACTGGCGTACATCAAGAAATGGGGGAGCTCACTCTTTCTCCCTGTACGAAGCGGCAAGGGGTCTTCTTCTCTGGTTACACCAGAACAACACACAAGTGACAACACTGTTTATCCAGGGGAGACTCAATGTTCTGGCTGACGAATTGAGCCGTCAGAAACAGATCCTTTCCACAGAATGGACATTAGACCCATTGGTTTGTCTGGATCTGTGGAAGCTCTGGGCGAAACCAATGATAAATTTGTTCATGTCCTCCAGGAATCACCGACTTCCTCTCTTCTGCTCACCAGTACCAGATCCCTTAGCATGGGCGACCAATGCAATGTTGCAGGACTGGTCAGGCAAAGATCTGTCTACCTCTCCCCCATTCAGTTTAGTGAGACAAGTCATTAACAAATTCCGGTCTCATCAAAACCTGTCCATGATTTTGATATTCCCCTTCTGGCCAGCAAAGGATTGGTTCCCGGATCTGCTGGAACTTCTTGCAGACTTCCCAAGACTGCTGCCACAGAAGCAACAACTTCGCAAGCAACCTCACTTCCAATGGTTCCACCAAAACCTGTCTTCTCTGGCCCTAACAGGATTCAAACTGTTAGATGACTGCTCCGAAAGGAGGGCTTGTCAAGAGCGGCTGCAGACGCGATTGCGAAGTGTAGAAGACAGTCATCAGATAATGTCTACCAGACTAAGTGGTCCATCTTCAGGTCTTGGTGCAGACGAAATAATGTGTCCTCTTCTAATACCTCTGTAACGGAAATAGCGGATTTTCTTCTGTTCCTACGCTCCACTAAAGGACTTTCCACCTCAACCATTAAAAGCTACAGAGCAATGCTTAGCTTGGTTTTCCGCCATAAAGGGATGGACTTATTATTTAACCAGGATTTGTCCGACCTTATTAAGTCCTTTGATACCGCAAAGCTTAAGGAAAAAACTTTGCTGTCCTTGAATCTAGATGTGGTACTTTAGTGGCCAGCCAGTTCATGTTTTGAGCCCATGCAGTCTATCTCTTTAAGGGATCTTACCGGAAAAACTCTTTTTCTGGTCGCCTTGGCCAATGCCAAAAGATCCAGCAAAATCCATGCTTTGGACAAAAATATCGGATTTTCTTAGGGGAATGCAGTTTGCTCCTTTTCCCCAGACTTTTTAGCCAAGAACAAATCGCCATCGAATCCATGGTCTGGTTATTTTACGATTAAGAACTTGTCTGAGATAGTAGGCCCATCTGAAGAAGAAAGAGCTCTCTGTCCAGTAAGGGCCCTTAAGTCTAATCTTCACAGAACAAAGACTATTCATGGTACATTAAGGAATTTTTGGTGTTCTGTGAAATATCCCTCTTGACCTTTGTCTAAGAATGCCCTGGCATTCTTTCTCAGGAACTTAATTTCAGAAGCACATTCCATGGTGAGTGAGGACTCTCTCACCTCTTGCAAGGTAAAAGCCCGTGAGATCAGAGCGGTCGCCACATCTTTGACGTTTTAAGCGCAGTCTGTCCCTCACGTCGATTGTGCAATCGATGTTTTGGAAGTGCAAGTTGGTGTTTGCATCTCATTACTTAAGGCACATCGAAACTACTTATGATCAGTGCAGTACCTTGGGTCCGTTTTACGCAGCTGGCGTGGTGCTGGGCGAGAAGACATAGAAAGCAATGTCCTATCTTTAATCTCTTTCCCTTGATTAGGGTGTTGAGTTTTTTGGGGAACCTTGGAGTACCCTCCAGTCTTTTGGTTTTAATGGTTGGGTATTGGTTTTTTAATTTGGTTTTTTGGTGGTTATGGTGATTAGATTTGCACTGGTTATTTAGTGTGGTACTGCGCCCTGGGCAGGGCATCTTGTTTTTCTTTGTTAGCCCTCGGAAATTCATCCATCACTACAAAGCACCCACTGTAGTAGTAGGCCCTCAAGGCTTTACCGCCTTGCCTCTACTGGATAAGATGAGTGCCAACCAGAGGCAGTATCTACCTGTAGCAGCTCTCTTATCAGGTAAGGTTCAACAACATTGATTTAATGTTAGCAAATTTCTGTTCTAAAACTCATTACTGTTAATAATGTTTTGGGGTAGATATGTCCAACCTTCCCACCTCTATTCAGTGTGAGAATCAGCAATGTAATTACTGGGTAAGTTACTTATATAAAAATGACATTTTTGTAATAAAATAAAGTTTTATATATACTTACCAAATAATTACATGATCGGAGCCCTCCCGCCTCCCCTCACTTGGACATAAGGGCATAAACAAATTGAAGCTCTTTGCTATGTTGTATCTCTTCTTCCACCTGAAAGTGGGCGGGGCATGTCACCAGAACCAAAACAAACTAGCATGACCTGTAATTTCAAAATTTTAAGCCGCTGGTTAAAAGAAACTAATAGCTATGTAATTACTGGGTAAGTAATATGTGAAACTTTATTTTATTATAAAAATGTCATTTTTTAGGTACTTACCCTGTAGCATTAAAAAACCCTCCTTCCTCCCCTCTTAAGAGATTTAAGAGTAGAATGAACAACCATAACAGTCGCTATCTGACCCCTCACCCTACAAGGGTGGGGGAGTAATTGTTGGGAGCATTCGTTAATGTTGTTTCAATTTGAAGACTTGTCGAACCTGTGCCAAGTAGCCGCAGGTAAAGCTAATGATAGAGGATAAGTACCTAGAAAATTGATTTTATCTTAAAATCATTATTTTGTTGACCCTTGAACAGTGTAGAACAAGCTGCTTGTAAAGAAGTTTCCATGGAAACTTCACAATAGCCTTAGACATAGCTAAAGAGGAAGAGAGCCAAAATCTTAGTCAGATAAGGTGGGCTTTGCTAAAGACAGGGCAATTACCTTTGCCTTATTTTAGACTAAGCACATTTTTGGGCTAGGCCCTTACCTACAACAGTATCTTTTATCTAGCCTGGAGTCACTAGGGCTTGAGAAACTTGATCCTTTGGGGGTACTGTTTGTAAGGATTATTGGACTTGCACTGAAAGGATTAAACCAGATGTAAAGGTTCTTTGTGTAGTGATTTGGAAACTGGAGCTTCCGAAGAGTAGGAGAGTAATGTCCTTTTCATTAGGTCTTTGGTTAAGGACTTTCATGCTAATTTCTATACTCAATGGAAGGTAAGCCACTGGACTTGAGAGCAATGGCTACAACTTTTAAATTTGGAAAGAACTTAATCTTCGATAAGATACTGACGTCACTCAGTGCCATGGTAATCCTGTGTGTGCTTTGGTTTATCTTCATGGTGCGGAGATTAAATACGATTATTGCAGATCATTAACTCCTCTGGTTTGTGCAGGGGGTATTATGTCCTGAATCGACAGGTAGCCTTTTTTTGGTCTACTGCTTTTTAAATCTGGTTGCAGCTTTTGGGAAGCTTGGAGGTACTCAGTGCTGGGTATTAGAAGTGTACCTTTTTGTACAGATGTACTTGTTAGTTATCCATCGTTGGCTCTGCAGGGTTTTAACAGTAACCCTACCCCTCCTTCTGCTGAAGGGGGCATCCTCCAAAGAGACCTCAGCTGTCTTCATGATGAGGATCTCTACCTGAATGACAATCCTCATAAGGCAGCAGTAATAACCTATGGATTGAATTCAATGTTGTATGCAAAATATTTTGTTACTAAGTAGCCTTTAAAGGATTGAATGATGTCCATTTTCCCCACTTCCTTTTTCAAATGTGGGAATCAGCTATATAATGGAGAGGTAAGGTTTATTTCAAAATTATAAATAATTTAAGATTACCTCTCTGTTATATAAATTACTCTCCCTACCTCCAATTTAAGATTCATTTTTTAAACTTAACCTCTCCATTATATAAATTACCCTCCCTACCTTCCCGCATTCAAGATGGACAGAAGTAGACTGACCAGCTACGAGTGTTTGTACCTACTGGTCTCCTGGTAGGGGTTTTGGGGGAAGTAGATGGATAGAAGACAGATATTCATAGAAAACCAAATGTTCTGGTTTTTTTGTTTCAATCTGTTGAACTACCGCTGGCAAGGAAGTAAAAGCTTTATAATGGAGAGGTAAGTACTTAAAAGATAAATCTTAGATTAAGTATTTATGTTTTTGGTATAGATGTTTGCAACATCCCGGGGCCTTAATCGTGACAGATTTCCTCAGTGTGGTGAACTTCTTTTTCTAAGAATGTCACTATAATCATAGTGACATGCTAATGAAAAGATAACTACTTTATATCAGAAGGGAATGCCCAATACCATATTCAGTGCTTAGGCCTCTTGAGTTTGTTCATTTTGCAGTTCTTGTTTTTTTGTAGTGTACAGCTGTATTCTTGTAAGATGCCATGGTATCAGGCTGCCCAGTGTTTGAGGTCTTCTTGCCATTTACTGAAAACTTATAGCAGTCCTCTTAGCTTTATGGATATAGATACTCACAACTTTGCTAGGATGGAGTGCTACCTTCATGGGCCATGCCCCTCTACCTTCATTTATTAGTGTGTTTTCATATTCTTAAAACAGGCCAGAAATCCCTTAATTTTCCTCACAAGCTTTGCTTCCACAGAATAGAATACAATAGCCAAGTACAAAGTGACCAAAGCAACTATAAGATAAAAGCATAATTATTTGGGGTAGAAAAAATGTAAATAAGCAGCATTATGAATAGGTAACTCAGTCAGTTTGCTTAGAAAACTACCTTGTAATGTCCCTTAAAGTTGTTGTAGCCCCTTTTTACTTTAATTGTAAATCTGCTCAGAAATCCATAGTTTTATTACAAAGGGAATCAACAAATTTTTATTGGCCACTTGGGTATCCAGGCACCTTAGCAGGAAAAGGGTGCTGACACTGTAAAATGAATAGCACACACTTCCCTAGATTCCCACTAGGTGGTTATTGCCTGTGTTGTGTCTAGTGAGGCACACTGTAGACAATGTTAAAGGTTCTTTGCAAGATCCTTTTGGCCTCCAGCTGTAATGCTTTCTGTCTTTTACTCTTCCCTTTGGTCTTTTCCCACCTTGCTGTACAGCTTCTCTAACTTTACCTTGTTCTAGTTGTCACCTTTCATTTATGAATAGATCTTTCAGGCAAGCCTTATGAGAGTCTAAAGTGTGACTCATTAATCTCGATAAACTACTTTATGTGTACTCTTGATTTCCTAATTGCTATTTGTTTGTGTATTTACTTATTTTGATCAGTATTTAATTATACTTTTATCATCTTAACTCTTTTCACGTACAGACATTGCATTTAATGGAAGCTTGCGGGGTGAGTTAAGGGCCTATTGCCTTCTTCAATAAGGTGTGCATATTGTGTTTGATAATAATGTCCATAAAACTGAATTTTGTGCTAAGATAATTTGAATTTCCATTATGATTGATTTTCCTCAAGTAATTGAAGAATTATTAATAGCTGTGTATAGTGCAAATTATATGAAAGAGGAGGCAATGCAGGGTAGAATAAAAGTATGTGGTTGAAAAAGTGATACATTTCGTAGAAGTTAACTTAACAAACCATGTTTTTTGCATTTTCAAGATATTACAGTAGTAAGAGGAAGCTTGTTTGTAGTTGTCTTCAGTGGACATGGCAAACGAAGTTCCTCTTACAATCTGAGTCAGTAATTATGTATGCTGAACTGCAATCCACATTGAGTCTCATTAATGTAAAACAGAAATTGCATGGGTTTTAATTTATAAAATCTTACTTGGAATGAATATCTGGGAAAGTTCTAGAGTTCTGGGTGTCATGCACAGTGGTAGTTGTAATGGCATATTAAGTTGCGGTCAGGTGATTTTGGATAAAATTAGATAGATCATTGGTGATTTATGTTTAATGGCTACTTCACTGTAAAAAATTTTTATCAGACATTCGTTGATGTTTTTTCTCTCTATAAATGACAATTTTATATAAATAACTTAGCAAGTAATTACATAGCTACCAATTTCTAGTAACACTCAGGGAAAATTTGAAAATTTGCAGTAGCAATTCTTTTGTTTTGTTTTTGGTGTAAGTAATTAGACCCTCCCTCCATCAGAGAGGCTCAATTTATTTCTGCTGGCTCCCGAGGAAGGTTGTGAGCAGCAGCTTAAATTTTGGATTTCGTGGGCTTTACTTGTTGCTTTTCCTGAAGTATCAGTGAGGTATTTTCGATTTTTTGGTTGCCTTTCAGCATTTTAAGTCAGGATTACTTATTTAAGATGAATTTTCATAATTTTGACTTGTTTTCCCTTTTTGAGACTTAGTCAGCTTGCTTTTGACAGTGTCCGACGCAAGAATGTCTAGCACTCGTTATTGCAGTAAGGGCTGTAACACAAGGTTGACTTATGCCAAATATGATTTGCATACAGTATGTACGAGTTACAGGGGTCAAGTGTGTTTGTTATGCAGTGAATAAGTATGAGATTCACTGATCGGGATTATGAAAGAGAGAGAGAGAAAGGGAGAGCGAGAGACGATGTTGATAGTTTAAAATGATGAGCCATGGGACCAAGTAAATTGAAGACTACCCATAACAAACCTCCAAGATGTGGGAAAGGAAGGAGGCGCTAGAGGAATCAAAAGGTCAGCAAAATTGACCTGATTTGTCCTTGCCAAAAGTGGGAGTTAAGATTGAACCATTAAGAGTAAAGTAGACGTCCTCAAGGAGGCGGAGTTTTATTCAACATAGGTCCAGAGTTCATTCTGATCAATTTTTAGCCAGAGTTACTTGAATTCCCTTTAGAATAAGATTTGTGTCACTCAACTCTCTTAACATCAAGAAATTTCTAAGTCCAGTGTGGCTTGCCGTGTGAAATAGTTTAGTGTTAAGAATAAAACTTATGAAAAACCGTGCCCGGCGAATTCTTAAGTTTTATTCTTAACACTAAACTATTTCACACGGCCAGCCACACTGGACTTTCCCACATCTTGGAGGTTTGTTATGGGTAGTCTTCAATTTACTTGGTCCCATGGCTCATCATTTTAAACTATCAACATCGTCTCTCGCTCTCCCTTTCTCTCTCTCTCTCTTTCATAATCCCGATCAGTGAATCTCATACTTATTCACTGCATAACATGTTCATTAGATCTGCCCTGTGCTGAATGTGTTGACTGGAACCCTAGGCTATGGAAAATTTTGACTTCTCACCTTTCCAAGTTGGAAAGAGACAGGAAAAGGAAAGCAACTGGTAGGAGTGACAAGTCTCTAGCTGGCCAGGAATCTTAGAAGTCTTCCTCTGATGTTCCTGTTATTTCTGTCATGTTCCCAATTCCCAGTCCTTCAGCTGTGCCATCTGCTGCCATACCCACCTCCATTGCCACCTTAGAAGCGAAATTTGATCGTAAGTTCGAATTGTTAGGTTGTTGGGGTCTGCCCACAGGCAGTTAGCCCCTCAGTCGCACCTGTAGCCGATTCCCAGGTGACAACAGAACGCCGTTAGAAAGGTGTTTTTCCGGATGCTCACCATTTTTCCTCTAGTTCCAAAGCATCAGGTCCGTAATGCAGGCACCAGTAGTTTTTTAAGGATGAATCCAGACCACTGAAAAGGTCTGCAATGGACGTGTCTAGCACCCCTCAGGTGCCTTGCAAGAAATTTAAGGAGGCTGTACCCACGTGTAGCTTTTGGGACAGCCCAGAGCACTTCTCGCCAGAGGTTTCTCCTGTGAGGTGTCTCGTTTTCGGAGCCAGAACAGTCTCCAACAGTTTCTAAGTGTAGGCACGCTGCATTAGAGTGTTTAGAGTGTCCATCTGCTCCCGATCTTCCTTCCGCTTCTGAGCACACCTTAGTGACTGGATGCCCTTCAGCGCCCGCACACTCCTCCAGACGTTAGGTAGCGCCTGAGCGTTCAGTTGCTCCTGAGGGTTCCGTATCTTCCAAGTGCCTGGTAGCGCCCGAGCTCTCTTTTTCTTCTGATCACCCAGTAACTCCCGAGCGCCTAGCTGCGCCCGAGCTCCCAGTGAATGTGCGCCAGAACTTCCTTCTCGTCATTCGGCGATGGCTTCGTCTCTTGCGGTGCCGACTGTTGTAGATCTGGCTCTGGCTCCCATCCAACAACTGGATAACATCTTGAGTTTTTTGAAACCTCAACCTCCTCCCGCCAGCGCTGTAGATGCGCCCTTGTCTCCAGTTTCGTTGGCCAAAGAGGAAGCTCAGGATCCAGAGGAAGAAACTCCTACTACGGCATATTCAGCTCTTTTGCGTTTCGGCTTCGAACTTTTCCTGATTTCTTCTCACCAGCAGCCCCTTCTTCTCTGGCTTTTGCTTCCCAGATGAGTAGTCTTCTGTTGGAATTGTCCAAGCTTCCTAAATTGGTGCTCTCTACTTCAGCTAGGAAGGCTATGATTGAAGTTGAGTGCTGGTTAAGAGACAAGAGAGAGCAGGGGAAGGCTGCATTCTGCTATCCTTTGTGTTTGTTGCAAAGGAAATACTCTTATTACGCTACTGGAGAAGCTCCTTTCCTGGGTGTATCTGCCTCTGCCCAGAGGGACTTCTCAGGTCTCACTGAGTCCTCTCGCAGGTCTGCCTTTGCAGCAGCTAAGATCATGCTTACATCCACCGAACTCTAACACTTGCTGAAGAATGTGAGAGTTTTTGAAATACCCTGTAGTCAGTTTCCTGGATTGGGCAGTAGGTGCCCTTGCCAAGAAAATTGAGGACTATCCTTCAGTTCATGCGGAACTCTCTTCAGATCTTCTGGGCGTGCTATCCTGCATCGATAGAGGCATAAGAGATGCTTCTGGCAAGTTAGTCTCTACCTATTCAATGGGCATCTTAAAGAAAATAGAACTCTGGGCTCTCTTACTTCAAAAGGGGTTACGTCAGCACAGAAGTCGGCCCTGCTCTTCTCTCCACTAGTACATGGCTTCCTTTTCCCACAGTCAGTGGTTAATGGGATCGCCTCAGACTTACAAAAGAAGTCTACACAGGACCTCCTAGTGCAGTCCTCTAGGCATGCTAGGGAGAATCCCTCTTTCAACACCAAGTCATATTCACTTTTGCAGCGTCAGCCCTTTTGAGGGGTCAGGCAAAGGTTTCAGTCAAGACCTAGAACTAATGTTTGCTTTTCCTCCAAGGCCATTAAGAAATCTTCAACCAAACCTTCCCCAACCAGACCTTCCTCCAAGAGGTGATGACAGTATTCCCCATGCAACATTGGGTGCCAGGCTCCTTCATTTTTGGGAAGAATGGTGCCAGAGAGGAGCAGAACAGTGGGTCATAGAAGTTCTCATCCTCCCTTAATCAAGAAGCCCATAGCCTTGACTGCTTATTCGATAGGCTCAAGAAGGTTTTCTGCCCTATGGAAGGAAGTTTCATCCCTTCTTCAAAAAAGTGCAATAGAGGAAGTCATGGATGTAGAATTGGAGGGATTTTACAGTTGCCTGTTCATGGTCCCAAAGTCTTCAGGAGAATGGAGACCAGTGTTAGACATCAGTGCTCTGAATGTCTTCGTGCAGAAGACAAAATTCAGAATGGAGACAAATCGCTCAATTCTTGCATCCATTCGTCAAGGGGACTGGATGGTCTCCATGGGCCTGCAAGATGTTTACTTCCATGTCCCCATACGGTACATCCAAACTCGAGGAAGTACCTCAGATTCGTTTTTCAGGACCAGATTTTTGAGTTTCGGGCCATACGCTTCGGACTTTCAATGGTCCCTCAAGTTTTCACCGGTGTTCTTGCTCCGTTGGTGGGTTGGCTCCATCTAGTGGGCGTCACCATTGCTCTCTGTTTGGATGACTGGCTCATTCTTTCTCCAACAAAGGAAGCTTGCATTGGGGACATTTTGTTCAATCTTCAAAAGTCTCAACTAGTTCCCTCCCAACAGATAGTATATTTGGGAATGACCCTGAATTCTCTTCTTTTTCTGGCTTTTCCATCTCCCAAGAGGGTAGAATCCTGTTTAAGGACAATAGACGAATTTCTCTCCCTTCAGACGTGTTCTGCCAACAAGTGGATGAGTCTCCTAGGGATAGTGGCCTCCATCGAGCAATTTGTATCCCAGGGGAGACTTCACATAAGGGTCATGAGGGTATTTCACTTTTATCTCTGTGACAAATGGGATAGAAAGAAACATCCGGACTTGTTTATTTTTCAGGTAACCTAAGACCTCACGAAGCAGCTGCTGTGGTAGAGGTCTGAAGACAGGTTGCTAGGAGGGAAGTCCCTTTTTCCTCTGAACCCCGACCTGAGCTTCTATGCAGACACATCTGATTTAGGTTGGGGAGCTCTCCTAGGGGACAAGGAAGTCTCCGGGATGAAGAGCTGACACATAAATGTGAGAGAACTGAAAGCAGTCGGTCTGGGATTGCAAGCCTTTGCATTGGAAGTCCAAGACAAGATTGTTACAGTACATTCGGACAATACGACTGCCCTGTCTTATATCAGCAACCAAGGGGGAACTCGCTCCTTCTCCCTTTGCGAGGCAGAGAGGGACTTTCTTCTCCGGGCTCAACAGAACCAGACAAGAATAGTAAGAAGATTTATACAAGGCAAGATGAACATCTTAGTGGACCAGCTAAGTCGCAGCAACCAAGTGATACCCACAAGAATGGACTTTGGATCCATCGGTCTGCCTAGACCTTTGGAAACTGTGGGGAAGGCTGTCAGTAGGCTTACTCGCAACCTCCAAAGATCACCGTCTTCCGCTTTATTGTTCTCCAGTTCTGGATCCCTCAGCATGGGCAACAGATGCCCTGCTTCTAGACTGGTCCGACAGGTATTTGTATGCCTTCCCTCCCTTCAGGATGATAAGGGAAGTGATAAACAAGTTCCAATCTCACAAGAATGCCTTGATGATCCTCATAGCCTCATTTTGGCCACTAATGGAATGGTTCCTGGACCTGGGAAGTCTCCTATCTGACTTCCCAAGACTGCTACCTCAAAAGCACAAGCTTCTCAGACTACCCGATCTCAGGCAGTTCCATCAGGAGTTATCTACGCTATCTCTGACAGGATTCAAACTGTCAAGAAGCTCCTCAGAGCCAAAGGCTTTACGAGATCAGCTTCAGAAGCTATCTCAAAATGTAGACGTCAGTCATCGTCCAGTGTCTACCAAAATAAGTGGGCTATTTTCCGCACTTGGTGCAAAGAAATCACATCTCTTCTTCTACAACATTTCTAACAAAGATTGCTGATTTTTTTTTGTTTTTGAGAACTTTTTGGGGTTTATCCTCTTCTACTATTGAGGGTTACCGAGTCATTTTGAGCTTGGTATTCAGACATAGGGGCCTGGATCTTTTCTTCAAATCAAGACTTATCTGATCTTATTAAGTTGTTCGATACTTTGAAACGGAATGATATAGAACAAGTTTCGTGGAACCTAGATGTGGTTCTTAAATGGCTTTGTGGTCCACCTTTTAACCTCTTGGCTCTGCTTCTTTAAGGGATGTAACCAAGAAGACCCTCTTCCTAGTAGCCTTAGCTACAACCAAGAGAGTAAGCGAGATTCAGGCTCTTGATAGAAGGATTGGTTTCTCTAATGGAGATGCAATGTTCCTACACCCTTGGTTATTTTGCAAAGAACGAGAAATCGGCGAAACCTTGAAACTCATTCTTTTAACATTAAGAACTAATACAAGTACAGGCAGTCCCCAGTTATTGGCATGGGTTCCATTCTGACAGCGTGACGATAAGCAAAAATCGCCAGTAACCGAAAATCTGTGATTTTTGGCGCTTATCGCGCCAATAACTGGAGATTGGCACCGATAAGTGGAAATTGGCAATTTGCGTCCCTGAAAATTGCCGATTCTTGTCACTAGACGTGCCATAAAACCGGACCGCTGATAATCAGGGACTGCCTGTTGTAGGTTCTGAAGACAAGGCGAGATTCCTCTGTTCAGTAAGGGCACTCAAATTCTACCTCCATAAGACTGACAAAGTAAGAGGTCCTTCCAATAACTTATGACGTTCAGTGAAGAACCCCTCGCGACCTCTCTCAAAGAATGCAGTCTCTCTTTCTTCCTGTTTTGAAAGTGAGAGCTCATGGAATTAGGGCATTCAAGTATAATCTCTCTCTTCCATTCTCCAGTCCACATTTTGGAAATGTAAGTCTGTATTTTTGTCGCACTATTTACCTGAAGTTGAAATAGTTTTTAACAATTGCAGTACCTTGGGTCCTTTATCAGTGGCTGGCATGATGTTGGGGAAGGAAGTATAGGAAGCATTCCTTCCTTCCTTACTCTTCACCTTGGAAACTGGTGTTGAGTCTTATGGGGGTCTGGGGGTACTCTATACCAGGAGGCCCACCAGGCCTTTTATGGTTGGGAGGTGGTGTTTTTTAAATTTTTTGGTGTAGGTAACAGCATTGTTATCTGGTTATTGTGTGATGGTACTGCGCCTAGGTCAGGGGCACGCCTTTTTTACTTTGCTAGCGTCCGGAGAAGTCCTTCGCTGTAAGGTCCTGCTTATGTAGCAGATGACACTTGGCTATACCGCCACACCTTTACAGGGTAAGATGAGGGCCACCAGAGGCATTACCTTCCTGCAACAGCTCTCTTACCAGATAAGAAAAAAGGCATATTAATGATGCCAGCAACCTTTTTGAATCTCAACTCATTACTTTTATGAATACTTTTGGGGGTAGAATAAGTCCATGAGTCCCACCTCCAGTCAAAAGTAAGTATAACTACTTGGTAAGTTACTTATATAAAAATGACATTTTTATAATAAAATAAAGTTTTACATACACTTACCAAGTAATTACAGAGTGGGAGTGCTCCCTTCTCCCCTCACATGGACATTACGGCATAAATAAATTGAGCCTCTCTGCTGTATTGTTCCTCTCCTTCCCCGAAAGTGGGTGGGATTAGTTACACCAAAAACAAAACAGAATCGCTACCACAAATTTTCAAATTTTAGCTGCCTGTTATTAGAAATTGATAGCTATGTAATTACTTGGTAAGTATATATAAAACTTCATTTTATTAGAAAAATGTCATTTTATCATTAGATCACATGGTCATTACCATGTCATCTATCAAGGATATAGTGTCGATTTCGGTTTCAATTGTTTTTTGAGTGGATCCTGCACAACAACCCATGGCTGGTTTGGTATTTCTTTTTTTTTGGTTTGAATATCTAAGGAACACCATGGCCTTGGCCCCATACGGGGGTAGTGCCGTCAGTGCACCTCATGCGGTGCACTGTAACCATTGCTTAAGGTTCTTTGCAGCATGCCTTGGGCCCCTAGCTGCAACCTCTTTTGTTCCTTTTACTGTACCTCTTTTCGTATTCCCTTCCATCTTACTTTCCACCCTCTCCTAACAGTTGACTCAGTGAAACTGTGAGGTTTTCCTACTGTTACACCTTTCAGACCTTTTACTGTCAATATCTGTTTCAGCACTGAATGACCTCACAGGTCCCTGTGCTTGGCCTTTAGCCTAAGTGCTATATTCAATTCAATTCAATTCAATCGTGGCCTTGGGTTTTGCCAGATTAGGTTTTCAGAAAACTCAGTCTGTTGTCATTAAGAACCAAAGCTAGTTTCAGCACTGTTCCAGTTTTCCATCATGCTTAGTTGTTAGAGTAAACATGGCTACATGTAATAAGTTTCTCAGGATAGGTTTTCCAGTTCACAGTATCTTGTTCAGATAGTTGTGTATTCAGTTGTAATTTGGCAAATAATCATCTAATGTACTTTAGGGTATTGTTTTTTGAAAAGCTAACTGAGACTTTAGAATTCACTAAACTTCCTTACACCCAAATTCAAAATTTCCATACACCCAAACTGTTCCTTGAATTTAGTCATCCATTCCTCAGGCAGGTTTGATTGTTGTTTTCTGTTTGAAGGGACACATGACTGTTTAACCAGTTTCCCATTCCTTGATGTGAGTAAAATTAAAATTTACTGCTGGTACTTCCATTGGCATTGTGATTTTTGAAAAAATTTAGGTATAGAATTATGGCTGTTGTATGTACTTGGTAGAAGATCCAGTAGTATTCTGAGTTGAAATGTTTGATGATACTAATATGAAGGTTTGCCTCTGAAATGATGTTACTTTACTGATCTTGGTAACTCATTACCAAATTAAAACTACAGTACTTTGAAATTGGTGATAAGGATAGGGCTAGCTGACGTATGATGCTTTTCAGAGGGGAAACCCCCTATTCCCCCTTTACCTGTTAACTTACTGATTGTATGTCTGGTCTCTGTATGATAAAGATATTGTTTGGTGGCACTGACTTTTACCAATTTTGTAATTTTAATTTTCATCATTGATATCAGTTGGTATTGTGATTTTATGGGCTATCCATCAACAATATTTGTTTATAGTGTTACCTATCCTAATTGCAATGGTTTTCAGGCCTCACTTTAAGTCTTTGCTGTTACTTAAAGAACACCACTAAGGTTTGTTGTAAGCTCTGTGGTACAAACACAAGACGATTTGCTGTCCTAATCCTTGTTAGGTTTTTTCCAATCTGGCATCCTTTGGTATCAGTCCACCATTTGACTGACCTTACTAAGGCAAAGAGCCGAGTTATTTTGTATTCTTTTATTGGATACACAGATTTACTGGTTTTAGGAGTAAGGCAGCAATTCCTTACAACTACCTATTTGCATTTGTGTTCTTTTTTTTAATAGTAATGTAGCTTGTTTTGGTATTTAGGTATTTTTTTTTAACCCAAGCATATAATAATTATATGTTCTTTTCTGATAAGTTACTGAATTTATGAGCCGTTTTGTGTATGGATATGAATCTATCAGCATGATGACCTTTAGGAAAGCCTAGGAAACCATAGAAAAGGTGATAGATGAAGACTTAGAATGCAGGGCAGAAGGGAATGGAGAGAAATTTTACACCTGACCTTGATATTTGGATTCCCCCTTAATTTCATCCCTAGTCTACAGGCAGTACTGAATCTGTAGACTAGGGATCAGATGAGTTGGAAATTGAGTAAGGTACGTTAGATGTAAAATTTCTCTCCACTCCCATGTGTCCTGTGCTGTAAGTCTTCATCTGTCCCATTTTTCTGTGGTTTCCTAGGCTGTCCTACAGGTCTTCATCGTGCTACTTTCATAGCTATACACTAAAAAGTTAATAAGTCCAAGTCTCATGTTCTCCACTTGTCACCCCCTAAGCCAGTCTTGACAGATTTGGTGAAGGGATGGTGTGGAGAATATGAGACTGAAGAGTGGTGAACATGTTTCACTCTGAAGGTATCTTGTGTTAAAATGACTGGTAGGGAAGGTAACCTAAGAAATAATACTGCATCAGTGTCATTTTCCTCCATCCCTTAATGGCAGAGGTGCTTTTGAAATTGTCAGTGCTGTAAAGAATGAAAAGACTGTGCAGACATTTTCTCTGGCTCCTGTGCTGCTCCTTTTCCTTCTCCATGTACCACTTTATCTTTACTAGATTCAGCTTTTATTGTTGCTTCTGCCCCAGTTGCATTGCAAGGAGGGACAGCTGCTTCCAGTCATGGAATTTAGTTTATTTCACTTGAACTGTCAGGACCAGCAGTGAGGTCACCTTTTGTTCCTCCGTCATTACTGTGTTCGTGTCGACTGTTGTTAGAGAATTAACTGAATGTGACCATTGATGAGATTGTCAGGCTAAGGACCTTGTGATTTCTTCAGATTATCATTATATCTCTTTGGAGAACCATCATACCTCAAAGAAAGGAGATGGCTGCCCTAGTAAGAAGGGTGCTCTTGCAATTCCTTCAGGATGATAGTGGAAGAGAAGAATGAAATCGGAAGGAAGACCATATCATCTTCTCTGGTCAGATAGGTGGCTGATGCCTTAGGAAAACACTACAAAGATCATGAGAGAGACAGCAATCTGAAATTAGGCTGCAGTACGATATCAAAATTTGAACATCCAGTAATGAGCTTACTCCTTAAGCATGTGCTGCTTTCATACTGTATCTAGGATGGATGAGAGGTGTGTAACTGAGACACTGAAATTAACATCATAACATATTACAAGCACCATGACCTTTTGAACAGTGGTGATGGAGAGTTAAAGTAGGAGGCAGTGAAGAGCCCTGCTTTCACTGCCTAAAAAGTTGTGTTTAATTTTTGATATCCAAGGGAACACTCGTCATTAAGGATGCCTTTTGTTAAGAGCATTCTAAGACCCATTTTCTTTAATATACTAGCAAGAATTGGAGCATCATGTAGTTGCCTGAGTGAATAATGTAAATATGAAATGCATACATATACATATAGTAAAGTGAGCATATGGGGAATGTGCAGTATTGTAAGTTATGCAGTCATGAAAGGAGCTACCATTAGCTTTAGTGGTAGTTTAGTATCTTACCTTGCTTTCATTTATCATATAAGGTTTGTCTAAGGTTTGTAATGTATAGGAGGATAATTTAGTAATTTGTCAGTAGCTAACTAAGCCCAGTTGTTCTGAATCCTTTTGTATGTGAGTGACTGTTCACATTCTGTAATTATTCTTTAATATATTTTCGTTTAAAACAATAGGCATATCCTAGTAGTATTTTTTTTTAACCTATTTGCATAGAATTTGCATAATAAAGTTATGGCCATATTTTGTTAAGCAAGGTAAGAGTTTTTGTGTGCAAGTTTATACAACCAGAAAAAAACAAATTTTGTTCTACAATTGTATTGGCTTTTGGGAATACATTAACTGGTACCTCACTGTATTTGTTGGGTCTTGACAGTGCTTTTAATCTGAGAATGTACACTCTTTCTTATCTTTGAAAGTTTTTTTTTTACAGCGTGTGCGAAGTGAAGGGACCTACAATTTGCCTTGTACTGCCGCCAAATCCGGGATAAACAAGAACCTAAACCGCTACAGAGATGTTCTCCCTTATGATCACACCAGGATAGTCATCTCTGGTTCCAATACAGATTATATTAATGCTTCTCTTGTCAAGGTAAATTTCAGTGTACAGTAAACCCCCATACAGTAAACCCCCGTATTCGCATTCTCATGATTCACGGACTCAGGTATAAGCATTTTACAGGGTTTTTCTTGTTTAAACTATCAAAATGGACAGCTCTAAGTGTTTTTAGAGGGGTTTTAAGTATTTGTGGATTTTAGCTATTCATGGGGGGGTGTGGGACACATCCCCCGCGAATACCCGGGGTTCACTATTTGTGGGGGATGCGTACCACACACCCCATGAATAGCAAAAATCCATGAATACTTAAAACCCTTCTAAAAACACTTAGAACTGTCTATTTTGATAGTTCAATCAAAACCCGTCTAAAAATGCTTATACCCGAGTATTTTAATAGTTTTACCACAAAAAGTGCATTTAGTCATGAAAATATGAAAATACAGTAATTAGTGAATATTTCTCAGTGAAAAACACCGCAAATAGGCGAGTTCTCCATGAATAATGTGTACAGTTTATGTGTTCCATAGAGAAATCTGGGAATCGTGAGAACGCGAATACGGGGGGTGTTTACTGTAATTTTCTGTCTATTTGTTATAAATCAAAATCTCATGATCGTTACCAAGTGTTGCAGGCTCACTTTCTGCTTTCTCTTCTAATTCATTATTTTATTTCTTACCTGATCAGGTGGAATGTGTGAACAGATCATACATATTAGCCCAGGGACCACTGCCACAAACATCACCTCATTTTTGGTTGATGGTGTGGCAACAGAGAGTCAAAGGGATTATAATGCTGAACAAAATAATTGAAAAAAATCAGGTAAGTTTAGTTTGAACTTAATTTTTGTCCACTTGCTTAACTGTTGTTCAAGTATCTTTTGAATTTTTTTGGTATTGTACGTTAAAAAGTATTTGCTCAGAACTCCTTGATTCAAAGGCTCTTTTTTAGATTAATTTTTTATTGAAGATTTAACATTAATATATCTGGATACCTTTCTTTGATTGTGTATCACAGATAAAATGTCATCAGTATTGGCCAGTTGGGAGCAGTGAAGGTGGAGAAGATTCCCTTGATATATCAACAGTGGGCCTTCGTGTAGATCTTCTCAATGTTGATCATCATTCACACTACAACTACACCACTCTTAGGTTTGTCATATTTTAATTTTTATTCTAAGTACTGTATTATGTGACTTTTCTCGTTCAACTTCCTAAAGTCCATACAAACCCGGACTGAACCATCCTTCGTAGGCACAACGGAAAATTGAAAGGTGAGGAGCGGGCCTAACAGTGCTTTCCTCCTCCCACTTATTAACCTCTTATTTTACCTGTTCTCTAATCTTAAAAGGAATCCTATATGAAGGGACAAAAATAGGTTTAGTCTTATCCTCTAAATGAACCTTGTGTTATATAATACATTTGTTAACCCTAACTAATCCCCTTTAAGTGCGACCATGTCCGCAAACTCAGCCAGAACATCTTCCACACCCTCAACATATTCTTTAAAATCAGCATTGGATAAATGATCCCTAAAAAGCTGCTTCCTATCCTGTAAATCTGCTTCTGAAAATTCACACCTGTCCCCGACAATAGCAACTGAATTATCTTCATTGAACCCAGTCAACAAAATTGACCGCTTAAGTACCCTTCTGATAGTTCCGAACTGAATCATTACAGTTTAGCAACTCCACCCAAGTATCCCCTGAACTCAATACATTGCTTATAGAAATCATACACACTACCCCTTCAGCTTGTCACTACACTCATCCACACACACACACCTGTCTGGGCTTATGCACACCTTTCTCTCGAACTTTCACCATAGTAAGTAAATATACCTGAGCTGATTAACAGCTCTCCTAGGGCTGGCCCGAAGGATTAGACTTATTTTACGTGGCTAAGAACCAATTGGTTACCTAACAACGGGACCTACAGCTTATTGTGGAATCCGAACCACATTATAGCGAGAAATGAATTTCTATCACCAGAAATAAACTCCTCTAATTCTTCATTGGCCAGCTGGAGACTCAAACGCAGGCCATGAAACCATACCAGGACCTAGAACCACATCATCCAACAAAATCCCCCCATAATCCTTCCTGTCCACAGAAGCATGTACCTAAACTATAATATACCCAAGTGTAGTTCCTGCTGCCAACCAAAAATCTGTTACCCAACAAAGAGTAATTCCCATTGCTTACCTTTGTAACCAGTCAAAAAGTTCCATCTATTGGTAGCTCGATAGTGACCACATCAAAGTGGTTACTAGCTTCGTACATTTGTACATACACGCATTTTTCTTTCTCTCTCTCTCTCTCTGGTCTACAGCGAAACAAGCATTACCCAAAATAATTTATTTAACAATAATCTAACATAACTGGATTGCAAGAAACAAGATATGAAATAAAATGGAATACTACTGTTCACCAAATGATCAAATATTTTAAGGTCCACCTTATTCAACTAATTATTCTCTCTAAATAATTTCCCCACAATAGGTCAAAATAAGTCAAAGTCCAGTACATTCCCCAATAAGTACATCTTAACCTCTTCCTCAGCGAAACATCTGAAGAAGTCAAATAAAGCTCATGTTAAACAAATGTATAAAAATAAAGAAATGGGAATTCCTCCCATGTTACTTATAAAGTACAAGTAGAAAATGCCACATTCAAGTGAGATATATGTTAAATGAAAAGGGTAATTTATAGTTTGGGAAATTGAAAATGTTTCCTACCTCCAAACAGCAATGTTCACTATCTTAATCGACAGGTCTCGGACCATAGAGCCTTCACCAAAGGCTTCTATCAATATTCGGTATTGATCTTCGAATGACAATTTGTGTGATAACTAATACCTTCACACCCTAGAGCTCCGCCCCAAAAAAAACACATATGCACGAATTCTCCAGACCCAGACTTTTCCGGCGAACAAACTCACAAAGTCGTATCGCCAGGCAGGGATGTTCTCATGTCTCAAGAATATCTGACGCCTTTGACAAACATACAGTTTTCCTAATCAGGATGCACATCAGACAACAGCTAAGCATCCTCTCAAGGTTCCCTACAATGCCATTAGCCACACTTATTAATAAAAAATCTACTGTGTTGTAATTCATGGAATATCTGTGACCTATGAGCCTATCCTCCCCCCCAATAGTGATTGACCTTTTTGGTTTCCCCCGCCGAGAGAGGTGTCAGAGCTTTGGCTCTGTCTGTAGCCCACCCTCTTGATTGCCCTGGGTCCGTTGGTGTTCTCTGCGGACAGGGAACCATGGCGTGTCTTGGGACCAAGGTCTGTACCCTTTGCCACCTGTCTCAACTGTCTTCTGGTTTGACCTTGATGTATTCATGATGTACATAAACTGGTCAAGCTATCTAGGGCTACAGACTTATTACATTTACTTCAGTAGTTCTGAGCCACGCTTCAATTCTTCTGTTATCACTCACCATAGTTCTATGGAGACGTCATGTAAGAAACCTCTACCTTTTCCACCCAGCCGTGCGGTACTTAGTACTGGCATTCTGTGACATTATGCTAACGCTCCCTGATATATCACCTTCTCTGGCATGTTTTGCCTCAACTGTCGTAGTCCGTAGATTGCCGTTTTCTTCTGTCTCAGTTCTTCCTTAAGACTAGGGGTTTCAACCCTGATTTGGTTGATTCTGCCTTAGTATTGAAGCGGTGCATAGGTCACGTAGTTCCGCTTTTCCTTTTCTTTTGCCAAAAGCTGTAGGTTGCACAACCTACATCTTTGGCAATTTGCAGTGGTCTGATGCAAGTAGAACATCTTGTCACAGACAATACGATTGCAGTCTTTTCCGACAGTTCAACCTCTCGAATCTTACATAAGACAACGACGAGAGACAGATCGAGATTCGTTCAGGCTTGCAAAGAGACTTCCTTCTCCTTTGGACAGAGTCCAGCAACATCATTCCTGTACCTTGGTTTGTTGTAGGGAAAAAATTGTTATTGATATCCTTTCTTGCCTTTTTGGCTGGTGAAATTGTTGATGATGAAAGTGTCCCTTCTTCCAACATGCTGTAGCTTAAAAAAAAGCTTTTTAAACAGTAAATGAAGCACAATTTACAGCCATTGTTCTCAGGACTGGTGCTAGGACGAGACAGTCCTAGCATCAGTCCCGAGAACAATAGCTGTAAATTGTGCTTCGTTTACTGTTTAAAAAGTTTTTAAACAGTGTTGAGAGAGACATGAAGATAGATATGTCTGTGTACATGCATATTAAGCGGGCCACAAACTATCAAACACGATTGATCGTACACTGGTACAGACTTCAACTGATGTACAGTCAAGTGTCAGTATGTGTCAGATCTTTGGCATAAACATTTTAAATGGACAAATATCGGAGTTAGCCAATCCTTCCAACCTAGCCATACTTTTCTAAATTGTTTAATTGTATGATAATATACCATGCTGAATATAAATGTTGGATAGTGTGTGGCATGCTTTACACATTGCTGGGACTGCTACTTGTAAGCGTTGCCTGCTGCATGATGTTACTTAAATTTTTATAATTTAAATATATATTTTTTTTCCATAAACTTCTTTGCTTTTTTTTTTTTTTTTAACATTAGTTTAACCAGACCACTGAGTTAATATTAACTCTCCTAGGGCTGGCCCGAAGGATTAGACAAGCTATTTAAACCCTAATAATTTAATTAAACCTAGCGACATATGTTTATCTAAGAATTAAGTTAATTAGGAATATATTATAAATTATTCTATGAATCTTATATTTTATCGTATAAATGATTAAATTTAAGGAATTTTAAAATATTAAAAAGTGAAAATTTGTCATTTTCTGACAGTATATCTTTAAAGGAATATCTTCTAAATAAAATGTCTCTTTGGATTCTATATTTTGGTCATACCTTTAAAATATGCTTTACTGTTATTTGTATATTACATATTTACTTTACATAGGTATAGGGGCATGGGGGTTACTCATCAGGTAACCATGTGTCAGTTTAGTGTGACCAATTCTTAGCTGTGTCAACATTACTGAAAACCTCATACAACAATTCTGATAGGATGATGGCCACGGGTCTACAGTTTCTTTTATTTCTCTTAATTTATTGTTAAGACTGCTTTCCCTCCAGTTATTTTGCCATTTCTTCTTAATCACAGCTTTACTGTATCTAGTATAATCTTCTAATGGTAATAATTCTGCTGATATTGGCAGTGTTCTAGCCTCTTTTGCATAGGTGTCAGCACTGTCATAAATGTGGAAGTTACAGTAGCCAAAATTAGCGCAAGATTAGTGATGGAACTGGATCAGTGATGGTCGACCTGTACAGTAGTGTATTTCAAGATAGTGTACTATTTTTGGAAGAACTTTGCCAAGTCATGAAACTGAAATTTATTTGCTGTGCACCTTTTCAAACCTAAGTCAGACTCAGCCAAGTTCATTATTTTTGTGGTTGTGAATTCATTCTCCAGTAACCATGGGACCCTACAATTTCAGTTTGGGCACAATATCAGAACCCAATAGAAAATAAATTGACAGTCTTCCCAATTTTTATTTACAGATTGACTGAAGTGTCAACAGGTGTTAGTAGAACAATTTTGCATTTCCATTACACCACTTGGCCAGACTTTGGTGTTCCACAGTCTCCTGAGGCTTTCTACAAGTTCCTTAATGTTGTGAGAGCAAGTGGCGTCCTAGAACCGGATGTTGGCCCATCTATTGTCCATTGCTCTGCTGGCATTGGCCGATCGGGAACATTCTGTCTTGTGGATAGTTTCTTGATGATGGTAATTATTTTCAGGATTTTAGTGTTTAATTTTTTGGTTGTTATACTTGTCTGAAGTTTTATTTTAATAATGTAGCATACCCAGTACTAATAAGAATATTCAGTCTTTTTATGTAACAAGTATTAATTTCTTTTGAAGTCACATTTTCACATGTAAATTTGTTATTTTTCTGATGACTTGTTTCCTTAGTCTGTTATATTATTGTACATTGACAGTTATCTCGAGGGTTGTGCAGTTCTGATGCTGGAAAGGTGCTAGAAGTCTTACTAGATATGCGTAAGCAACGGATGGGACTGATCCAGACCCCAGACCAACTTCGTTTTTCATACCAGGCTATTGTATACGGAGCACACAAAATGGGTGAAGTTAATGGAAAGGTATGTAGCCTTTAGAGACTTTTTAAAAAGTTATATGTGAGAAACAATGCTGTTACCAGTCCTTGGAAGTGTTATTTTGATGTGATGAAGCAGAGTTTACAATGATAGTTATATGACTCAACTCTAGGTAAACTATATCAGTGACTTGGTATGTCCTTTTTATTTGCTTGTCAACCATGAGCAAAATGTAATAAATGTTGTAGTTGATAATGTGGGTTTTAATTTTAGTGAGAATGTGGGTTTTAATTTTAGTGGACCCCTGTCTGTATTATGGCCTTTTTTAGAAGGGCTACATCATATGGCATTGAATTTTGTGTTAACATTAATTGGAATTTAGGCCTTGGGAATGTGCACTGTTTGTTGAACTAAATCTCAATGAACATAAAATCCATTTTGCATCATAGGTTATATTTTCAGAAAGTTGTACTCCTGCATCTTTTCCCGAAGCTTTCACTTTTTAGCTATGAGGTCTATTATTCTCTTAGGATGAAAATTCTTTCCCAAAATATGACATATTCTTAGATTAAAGTAATCTTAGTTTTTTGTATATTTTATCCTTTTTGTGGTATATAGTTGCCCAGAAGAATTGAAATGGGCAAAAATCACTTCTAGCTCAATCCATTTGTTAAAACTAATTTTAATGTATGTCAACTAGCATTTATTGGGAAAATAGCAAGCTGAACCAGGAAGTATAGAGCTCAACAGTCACGGTTAAAACAATCATTATGTAAGGGATAGGGGGTTAGAAAATTGCTTTACATTATATTGTTATCCAGAGAAGTGAACTTTTACTTTAATAGAGTAAGAGAATTCTTTTTGTCATACTGTAGAGGACCTTGAGCATGTACAGGCAGTCCCCGGTTTACGACGGGGGTTCCATTTCTACGCCGCGTCGTAAACCGAAAAATCATCGAAAATCGCAGAAATCTTAAGAAAACCTTACTTTTAATGCTTTGGGTGTATTGAAAATGATGTAAACTGCATTTTTATCAAGTTTTTCATATAAAAAGCCTCCAAATTTTTATTATACTGCCATTTTGGAGCCATATTTTTTCTGTTGGATCGACGTACGATGTGTCGTAACCCTGGAACGTGTCGTAAACCGGGAAGTAATTTCTGATGAATATATTTGAAAAGCGTCGTAACCGCGGAAAGTCGTAAGCTGGACCTGTCATAAACCGGGGACTGCCTGTATAAGGTACTGTTCTCCCTTTTTAGTTAAGATGACAATGTAATTATTGGGGAAAATGAATACAGTCGTCCCTCGCCGTATCGCAGTTCACACATTGCAGTCTCACTGCATTGCAGATTTTTTAATTTATTTAATATATCTAAATTTGTATTGCGGATTTTTCTCTATATCGTAAGATTTTGCTGTATTATTTTTATTTTTGTGGTAAAATAAGCATTTTATAGCCTAAAATTTTTATTTTCATGATTAATACATTTTTTTTTATAAAAAAATTATTTACTAATTTTCAAATATTAATATTAATGTAACAGCAAAAAATATATAAAATGCTAAATTAAAATCCCACAAAATCACAAAACAGTTTACCAGTGTACATAAACACCCCAAAACCCCCCCTCTCTCAACTCTCTCTCTCTCTCTCTCTCTCTCTCTCTCTCTCTCTCTCTCTCTCTCTCTCTCTCTCTCTCTCTCTCTCTCTCTGAGCATGCAATCTTTTAATGAAAAAACAGCAACATTTCAATAAAACTGTATTTCAGTTACAGAATAATACAGAATAAATTATAATATTGATCTATTATTATTGTAATATATGCATAAAAAAAACCATTGTCCCGACATCTGTAACTGTTTCTACTGTAGGTACGTGTTGCCATATTTGTTTTTTTCTCTGATTTACTGAACCATGCTTCATTAGAAGTTTAGTAGCTGACTCTGTGATTATTACACATTTAACAGTACACAAGAGAATATTTTATCACTGTTGATGTTTCATCTCTAATCACCGTAAAAATATTTAAAATCCGAATTTCATATGTAAATGACATGAGGTTACTATATACACTCCCATCCCCACCTTGGCAAGTCAAGACTTAGTCTTGTCCCAAGCTACTGTGCTGAGACTTCGTTTATGTGCTGTAAACACCAGTTTCTCTCTCTCTCTCTCTCTCTCTATGCAGTAAACATCTCTCTCTCTCTCTCTCTCTCTCTCTCTCTCTCTCTCTCTCTCTCTCTCTCTCTCTCTCTCTCTCTCTGGGACAATTGTTTTTTATACATATCACGATGATAACAGATCAAAATAATTATACAGTGTACTTAATTGATTCTGTAAGTGAAATAACATATTAATGTGTTTACATTAATGTTAATATTTGAAAATTAGTAAATCGTAATATGTACGTACATACACAAGAGAACTTTTATCACTGTTGATGCTCTGTTCCGTGAACTATTACGTAGGTTTAAGGGTATAGAAAGTGTTTAAGTGCATAGAAAGTGTTTAAGTGCATAGGAAGTGTTTAACCCTTAAAGGCCGAGCCTCTATTTACAAAAGTGTCTGTCGTATGCCGGCAGCGTTTGGGAGTTAGCGCGAACTATTTCGGAAAAAGTTTTTTTCCAAAAATCACAGCACGCTTAGTTTTTAAGATTAAGAGTTCATTTTTGGCTCCTTTTTTTGTCATTGCCTGAAGTTTAGTATGCAACCATCAGAAATGAAAAAAAATATCATTATCATATATAAATATTGAAATATATGACTGAAAAAAAAAATTTCATATATAATTGTATACAAATCACGCTGTGAGCAAAACGGTTAAAGCTAACGATTTTTTGTTATTTTTTTTTTCTTTGTATTGTATACTAAATTGCGATGATTTTGGTATATAACAAATTGTAAAACGATCAAAGCAACACAGAAAAATATTATCACAAAATGATGCATGAATTAGTAACTCCAGTTGAAAAAATTTATGCAGGCGTAAAAAAGTTTTTTTAAAAAATTCACCATAAATCGAAATATTGTGCTAGAGACTTCCCGTTTGTTGAAAAATGAAGGTAATTGACTGAATATTACTGGACTGTAAGTGTTTTAGCTTACAATTGCAGTTTTCGACCATTTCGGTCAAGTTAAAGTTGACCGAAGGTAGAATTTTTTCTATTTATCATGATTTATATGAAAATATTTCAAAACTAATAAAAGCTACAACCATGAGTTATTTTTTGTTGTATTCTACATGAAATTGCACACATTTTCATATATAAAACTTTATGTAACGACTAATATAAAAGGGTGCAAACATTACGACAACATGACGAAAGAATTTCCGAGACGTTCGGCCGAGTTATCGCGCTGAGGTAAGGAAAAAGTTTTTTTCAAAAGTTCACCATAAATCGAAATATTGTGCTAGAGACTTCCAATTTAATGCAAAATGAATATAAATGATTGAATATTACTAGAATGTAAGAGTTATAGCTTACAATTGCGTTTTTTTTCGACCATTTAAATATACAAAATGTCGGGTTAAGGTTGACCAAGAAGGTTGAAATTTTGTCACTTATCGTGATTTATATGAAAATATTTCAAAACTGATAAAAGCTACAACCATGAGTTATTTTCTGTTGTATTCTACATGAAATTGCGCATATTTTCATATATAAAAGTTTATGTAACGACTAATGTAAAACAGTACAAACATTACGACAAAGTTACAAAAGAATTTCTGAGATGTTCGGCAGAGTTACCGCCCGCAGACGTAAGGAAAAATTTTTTTTTTTTTTAAATTCACCATAAATTGAAATATTGTGCTAGAGACTTCCAGTTTGTTGCAAAATGAAGGCACATGATTGAATATTACTAGAATGTAAGAGTTTTAGCTTATAATTGCGTTTTTCAACTATTTCGGTCGAGTTAAAGTTGACCGAAGGTTGAAATTTTGGCACTTATCATGATTCATATGAAAATATTTCAAAACTGATAAAAGCTACAACCATGAGTTATTTTCTGTTGTATTCTACATGAAATTGCGCACATTTTCATATATAAAACTTTATGTAACGACTAATATAAAACGGTGCAAACAATACGACAACGTGATGAAAGAATTTCTGGCGCGGATGTAAGGAAAAAGTTTTTTTCAAAAATTCACCATAAATCGAAATATTGTGCTAGAGACTCCCAATTTATTGCAAAATGAAGGTAAATGATTGAATATTACTAGAATGTAAGAGTTTTAGCTTACAATTGCGTTTTTTTACCATTTCGGTAGTCAAAGTTGACCGAAGGTTGAAATTTTGGCACTTATCGTGATTTATATGAAAATATTTCCAAACTGATAAAAGCTACAACCATCGGTTGTTTTTTGTTGTATTTTACATGAAATTGCGCACATCTTCATATAGAAAACTTTATGTAATGGCTGATATAAAACAGTGCAAAAATTACGACAATATGACGAAAGAATTTCTGAAATTTTCGGCAGAGTTACTCTTGTGGACGTAAGGAAAAAGTTTTTTTTCAAAAATTCACCATAAATCGAAATATTGTGCTAGAGACTTCCAATTTGTTGCAAAATGAAGGTAAATGATTGAATATTACTAGAATGTAAGAGTTTTAGCTTACAATTGCGTTTTTCGACCATTTCGGTTCGAGTCAAAGTTGACTGAAGGTTGAAATTTTTTTGTAGTCGACGTGCATGCGTTCACTCGGCACCCAACAGACAATTTTAGTCGACGTACGGTACGTCCAGTCGGCGTTTAAGGGTTAAGTGCATAGGAAGTGTTTATAAGAGTGTGGGAAAGGTTAATATCAGTGTGGGAAAGGTTCATAAGAGTGTGGGGAGGGTTTATAAAGCCTTAAAATATATACATATACAGTAAATAATAAAATAAATATAAGGTTGCTACTGCGCAGATTTTCGCCTCTTGCCAGGGTTCCTAGAACCTAACCCCCGCAACAGACAAGGGACGACTGTATACAGTAATTTGGTTTTGCTCAGTTTTTTCTTTTACATGCCATATTTTGTTTTGTTAATTATCATCTTAGTATGTTATACAAGTTTTGTAAATCCCTATAGTTTAGTATGTTATACAAGTTTTGTAAATCCCTATAGTTTAGTATGTTATACAAGTTTTGTAAATCCCTATAGTTTGATATACTGCATTTTATGTGCTTGATTAGATTTTTGAAAAACCTTAGGTGAGGAAATAAACAGAAGTGCCCGTAGTTATATGGTACACCACTACTGGTAGGTTAGATGTGTAATTTTATTTGTAGGGAATGATTTGGAAGGTTTAGCATTACAGCCACTCATTACTTATTGACTGAGCTCTGTTCCTATGACTTTGCTTGGTAAGCAGATTGGTTGATATGTTAGGAACTGCTGCCCCTTACCAATATTCCAAGTATACTTTATTGGTAGTGGGTTTGTTTTATATAATCTTTATTTCATATTTAACATTTTTAGGTGTACTGAGTACTGTAATACCAACACACTGTTACAGCATTTGTATTGTACATTTATTTAATGCAGCACAGTATTGTACTTAATACAACAATGTATTGTTACATGCATATATTTTTTACACTGTGTATATGTGCATATGTAAATGTACATGTATGCATTGCATTTGTGCGCTCTCTCTCTCTCTCTCTCTAATGCCAAATTATGTAAAGTAGGTGTGATGGAGCAAGGGAAAGCTCTAATGCCAAACCTTTTATGAAGAAAAGAAAGCTTAGAGATTAAAAGCAGTGAGAGCCAATATAAGTACTGTATGTAATTTTCTTTATGTGATGGTGCATGTACTTACATACACACACTGAAAATGTTATATTACATTGTATTAAATACAGTACTGTATTGAGCAGAGAGAGAGAGAGAGAGGCATAGTTTACCTTAACAAGGTGCACATGTGTACTTATACATAAGCAGGCTAGCGAATAGGCTAGGCTTACATGTCAACTTTACATAACAAAAACTTAATCATTTGTGTAACTATTTAAGTAAACCTATTGTGAATCTTATTCTAATGCACAGAGATTTAAATAATTTCTTATATTTAACCTATAGTTGTTCCGACATGAGTATGAACCTATGCTTTGCTTTATGGAGTATTTGCAATTAGACATAAGGTGAGAGAGAGAGAGAGAGAGAGTTATTTAAAACACACATCAAGATACCAATAAACAGTGCAAGAGAGAATTGGTAAACATACAGACAGACAGGCATTCATGCAATTGTTTATGGAACCTGTAGTTTACACATACAGCTAGTGTACTGTTTACACTAACTGACTGGTTTGAGAGGTGGTTGTAAATCTTAGTGGTCTTTAAACAGGTATGCCATTAAGTGAGGAGCTTGTATATTCTAATTGTGTATATTACATTGAAGTTTGCAATTCCTTATTTTAGATTAGTTGTTAAGTGTAGATTCTATTACAGGACCCATGTGAAGAGAGTAGCAGTGAAGAGCCATCCTTAGTTGAAGACTTACCACCACAGCCACCCCCTCGTACGGACTCTTTGACTCGTTCCATGATTGAAAGTCAGCTTGCTCAGGAGTTAGATGGTGAAGGATCAGACACAGGACCAGAGGACAATGATGATAATTCCAGAGGTGTGCAGGATCATTTTAAGTACAGTAGTTTGAAGTGGTAATGAGATTTTGTTACATAAATATGTAGACAAAGCTCATTTGTTCATACAAACCCATTAAGCAAAAATAGCCTTTCCATGCCAGTGGTTCCCAGCCTCACCAACTTGATAAATCATGAAAGGAGAAAGGAGACCTCATTGTAGGCAAATGCATAATACTATAATTTTTCAGTATCAGCACTTTTTGATGTTATTGTGATGTGTCATTAATTCATGTTCATATTTCAATGACCTGTTATTTTGCTTCATTTCAGTGAGTTGTGCTGAGTACTATGTGAATATTATTCCATAATTCAGTGCCTTTTACCTTCAGGTCAGAGGCATTATTTGCTTCAGGTGTTATTGTGAATACATTCTTATTTTTTTACTTTTTGGTCTTGGGATTGGCCTCTCTTTGATTCTTGGATTTCAGTATTTTCCATAATTTTTTAATTTTTTACTTAATTCCAGTAATTTATAATTTTGTCATGTAGTAATTTTTTGTCTGTGTTTAGTATTAGTGCTTACCAGAGAAAAAAGTCTGTATATTTTTTGTTGGTTAATATTCTTCAGTGAATTTTTGGCAGTTTTTTTATCAGTCCACAGTAATGCTTCCCTTCAGTTTTCTGTTTCTGTCTCAGAATTTCACTGGTGTGTGTTTCGTTATCAGTAGTATTTTAATATGCAGGAGGTCCCCGGTTATCGGTGACCTGGTTTTTTTGGGCTTGTCTAGCGACGAAAATCAGCGATTTTCAGCACCTAACAGAGGCACTGATGGCCAATTTTCACTTATCATCATGCCGTCAGAACGGAACCCCCGCCAATAACCGGGGACTGCTTGTATTTTGTTATTGGGAATTGCAGTTTTTTTTTTTGTGGGGAAATTAAGAATTATTTTTTACTTTAGCCATGCCACATTGCACTTGTGTGATCTTTGAGGATGAAGCCTTCAACACCTTCATGTTGCTGTTAGATAAGGACCTGTATTCAAATTGTCTTTAATGTGGGGGCCAGCAGCACTCACCTCAGAAGACTTGGTTGGTAGTTCATTGGATTCTGCATGTTCAGAGTCAGATATATAGTATAGGCAATGTACATCCAGTGCTGCTAAATGTTGGTTCTTCCGATTCTTACTTATCATGCTGTATCCACCACTGTCATGATAGGCTTCCACTGCTTTGCATCAAGAGTGCGCATGGGAAGGAACATTAGACTGTCACTGGTCTCGACTTCTTTTGTCGTATCTCCTGACAATGGGTCACCTCTGCAGAAGCCTCTTTTTAGCCATTCTCCCCATTACTCATGGAAGGGGTATTCCTGTTTGATTGTCACCTGTTTCAGTCTCAGAAGTTATTTCCCTATTCATCTCCCACCCTCTGTAAATGCACCCATTCCTTGTTTGTTAGAGTTCCTTTGTTCATTGAGCACTTCTCCCCAGGTATGCTTCAAGAAGGTTGTCTCTGGTTGATTTGTTCGTGGAGGCCTTTTGCCTCCCTCACTTCATGTGTACCTCCTGCTCTCTTCCTGCCTGTTCTAACACTACTTTGGCTCTAATGGCATCTTTTGGGTGCTCTACTCCTTGTCTTCTATGTTTCCTGATTACCAGACTATTATTGTGTATGCAAATTCTGTCACTGGACCAGAGAAGATAAAGTTCTGCTATACCCTCCAGTCTCTTCTCTCATGAGGGCTTGTTTTCAGGGTATTTTGGAGGGTTTGGAAGGCCTTCAGTATAGAACTTTGGTCTGTAGAGATTCTGTATGACTGTTACTGCCTTCCAGTCCTTGATTCAGGCCCCTTTCCTCAGGCCGTGGTTTCAGTGGATCACTTCTGATTCTTATGCTTCCAGTCCAGTGGAGATGCATGTTTAATAAGGAGTTGGAGAGTATGTTTAATAAGGAGTTAGCATCCATGTTGGCCGTGAAAGCTTTGAGGAGATTCATCAACAAAATACTGGGTTTCTACAGTCAACTCCTTCATTTTGAAGGCTTTGGGAGGCTGGGGACTTATTACAGATCGTAATTATCGTAAGTTCCTGGGTTATGTATTTCTGTGTATCAGTTCACCCACTTCTTGTTTTTACTTTTGGTTAGGTTGAGTGTTCCAGTTCCAGACTGTTTGCCTCAGTGTTTTACAGCCCCTCAGGTCTTCACAAGAACTTTAGCCACCTGGGCTCGTCATATGGGCCTATGTCTCCACAGGATTATTGATGACTGGCAAGTCTTGGTTTCTTTTAGGGATGAATTGGAGAATCTCTTGCAGGTCCTTCAAGACTTGTGTTGGTCCTAGGGCCTACAGATCATTTTGGACCTGGCTAGTCGTGGTGCCTTCCATGCAGGCAGTATATATGGGAATGGTGTTACATGCTGTTACAGAGTTGGTCTGTTGTTCAGAGGAACACTTTGTCATCTCCAAGAGACCATCCAGGAATTTTTTCTTCACCCTTGGCCAGCCAAGTCTTTGCAGGTGCTGGATAGCCCATCTGCTTGCATGAGTAAAGAAAATAGAGAATTAATTCTGGCAAAATAGCTAACCACTATATCTAGGAAAATGGAAGCCTTGTTACCTTGAGGTTTAGGATACATCTGTACTGCCAGCCACCAGACTATTTTCTGTTGAGAATGAAGTGCCCAGAATCCATGAATACCTAAAATGTGGACTAATTATAAGTAAAGCATTTGTTGTGAAATAAAATAAGTTTATCTTACCTATATGATATTGCAAATAATTTAACTGAAAATGTTCAGATACTTTGTCATTAGAAGCTAATAGGTTTCCTGTTACATTAGTAACAAATTGTGTTTGTTAGGAAACCATGAGCTGGATTTAGGAGTGTGTGAGTTTTTGTGTTATACTGGTTGACAGTGGAGAAATGTGTAGTTGTGTGCTGTGAGTTTTTGTTATACTGGTTGATAATGGAGAAATCTGTAATTGTGTGTCGTACTATTATCTTTTAAAAGTTTTGATGTACAGTATGTTTTTATTAATTTAAAAATGTTTACCTGTTGATGTATTTACAGAGGATGGCTTGCCACCTTTGCCTGCTGAACCTCCCAGCCGAGATAGTTCTGGACCAGAATCCTCTCCTGCAACTAGTCCAAACAATGCCAATTCAATGTAAGTAGAATTAGTATAATGAGATGAAATATTTGAAGGAAATATGTTAACAACTCTTGTACCTTTAGGATTTTAACATTTTTACTGAACAGTTTTAGTATACAGTAGACTCCCACTTTCTGGGGATAGGTTCCAGAAGCCATTGCAGAAATGTGGAATACCCTCTAAAAATGTTTATAACTGCCAAATACCCAGTACTCCTGAAACTGAAAAGCTTGTAACTGCCTATTTTAACAGTTCACTGCCTAATTTGATAGTTCAAACAAAAATATACCTTAAATTATCATACTACAACAATTTAATATAATTTCAAACAAAAATACACCCCAAACCTTCATCCCAGAACACCCAAAGTCATCTGACATTACCCTCCTACAACTGTTACTCTTGAGTATATGAACCCCTAAAATGCTTATAACTGCCTATTTTAACAGTTCATCACCCAACTTGACACTTCAAATAAAAATATACCTCAAACTATCATCCCAAAGCACTCCAGTATCGTTTCAAAGTCATCTTACAACATTACGTACCCCGCCTACAACTGTTACTCTTAAGTATCCCCTATAATTCAGACAAGCACTTTTTTTTTTTAGGTAACTTTGCGCATCATCTACTGTACTGCACATAATGTATGTACATGTTATTAATATTTTGCTGTGTGGTAAGATGATTTTAAAATATTTACTGTACAGTACGTATTTCAGGATAGTACTATTGTGTAGAGCATATCTAAAATACATGGGTAGTTTAGAACATTGGGACATATTCTTCCAAACAGAATGCTAGGTTTGTTGCGTCATGTTAGTGTTTTTGTGATCACATACAAATGTATTTATGATAAAAAAATTTATTACAGGAAGTTCTTGGTTTACATTGTACTTGATCCAGTCTTTTGTGGTTAGTCCTCACCATCTCCCATAAATTTATTAAAAAATTCTTGTTCTCTCTCTCTCTCTCTCTCTCTCTCTCTCTCTCTCTCTCTCTCTCTCTCTCTCTCTCTCTCTCTCTCTCTCTCTCTCTCTCTCTCTCAGTATACATAGCCTTTAATGAAAAAATAGCAAAATATTAATAAAACATTTTGTCACGTACAGAATCCATTCATACTGTATTGTTATATTGATCTAATCAACCTAGAAATATTTAAAATCTGAATTTCATACTTAGGCAACTGAAAACCACCAGTAGCAAGTTCTCTGACAACAGAATCTCTCTCTCTCTCTCTCTCTCTCTCTCTCTCTCTCTCTCTCTCTCTCTCTCTCTCTCTCTCTCTCTCTCTCTCTCTCTCTCTCTCTCTCTATACATAGCCTTTAATAAAAAAAAGGCAAAATCAATAAGGCGCTATTTAACATTTTAACATACAGAATCCATTCATACTGTATTACTATATTGATTGACTAATCAACCTAGAAATATTTAAAATCTGAATTTCATACTTACGCAACTCAAAATCAACAGTAGCAAGTTTTCCGAGACAGAATCTCTCTCTCTCTCTCTCTCTCTCTCTCTCTCTCTCTCTCTCTCTCTCTCTCTCTCTCTCTCTCTCTCTCTCTCTCTCTCTCTTTATATATATACATAGCCTGTAATAAAAAAATAGCAAAATATCAATAAACGGCATGTCACGTACAGACTCCATTCATACTGTATTATTATATTGATCTAATCAACCTAAAATATTTAAAATCTTAATTTCATACTTAAACTCAAAACCACCAGTAAAGTTCTCTTAATTTCTCTCTCTCTCTCTCAACTCATAACCAGCCTGTAATAAAAAAATAGCAAAATATCAATAAACGGCATGTCACGTACAGACTCCATTCATACTGTATTATTATATTGATCTAATCAACCTAGAAATATTTAAAATCTTAATTTCATACTTAGGCAACTCAAAACCACCAGTAGCAAGTTCTCCGACAACACAATCTCTCTCTCTCTCTCTCTCATATATATCAGTACTGCACTGTAAATATACTTGAATGAAATATCAGTTACTGTACCATAAATATAAAAAACACAAAATAAACAAACCCAGTGCATACGTAACGTAGGTTTGCCATATTTTATGCTCTGTCTGATTTATTTTGTCGTATTTCATTGCAAGTTTAGTGGATTGTGATTATCCATGTGTATTGTAACAGTACACGAGAATATTTTATCACTGTTGATGTTTTATCTCTAATCACCATAATAATATTTAAAATCTGAATTTCATATGTAGGCAACACAAAACCAACATTACTCTCCTCCCCAGCTATAGTTTAACTGCGCCTGTCAAGTCTCGTCCCCAGCTAGTTACTGTGCTTAGACTTCGATGTATATATACCTCAGTTCTCTCTCTTTCTCTCTCTCTCATTATACATTTCCTTTAATGAAAAAACACAGCACAATATCAATAAATTGTTATTTCACTTACAGAATCCATTTATACTGTGCTTAGACTGCAATATAAATGCCACAGTCTCTCTCTCTCTCTCTCTCTCCAGATCCATTTATATTGTGCTTAGACTTTGATGTAAACACTTAATTTCTCTCTCTCTCAGTATACATATCTTTTAATGAAAAAATCCAGTAATTAGTGAATAGTACACAGTGTTGCTCTACAAAAAAAAGTGAATTAGAGATAATTTTAGAGATAGGGTCTGTAGAAAAATTCGCAAATTGGCGAAAGTTTGCGCATAAAATTGAAAGATGTTGTACAAAAATCCATGACAAAGTGAAATGTGAAAAAGTGCAGTGCATAAAAGTTGGGCCACTGTAATGATTAATTTGCAGCACATGGTGCAGGTTCATCGGACACGTTAATATATATTAAATGAGGCCCACATTACTTTTGGCCTCGTAGGTTTTTGTTTGATTTTTGCATTTGTAGTGTGTGTGTTCCACCACAGACTCATCACTCATATTTAGCCCACATTCATGGTCTATGAATGTCCCAGACACATCAGTCTTTCATCTAACAGACAGGAAAAGAGCTATAGTAGTAGTGTACATGTGTTACTAGGATCCACAAGTCCACAGCAGTTAACTAAATTAATATCTCTGGAGAGACTTTCCTCACAGATGAATCTACCTATGCTTACTTCTTTGGCGTCTGGTGCGCAGTGGTTACCAGTGTCAGATCCTCTGACACTCCTCTTGCCTTTAGCCAGGAATTGGGGGACAGTCTGGTGTGGTGATTGGATGATAGGAACCTCCATGGGTGAGTTCTGCAGAACTCCCCATCCGGAGATACTGCTTCAGAAGAAGTGTGAAGTGCAGACCAGGATCTTATATTTACCGTACTTGAGGAAATAAAATAAGGGCCTTAAACCAGAACAGAACAATGTGATCAATATAAGAAGTAGTAAGAGAAAGACCTCAGGTAGAACAAATTTAAGTGAGGAGGAAGTTTGTAGAATGGAAAGGGCCAGAGGGTATGGTTTGGCAAACAAGTGGTTGTAGATTTTCAAAAGGGGAAGAAATTGGTTGCAAAATAGAGTGGTGCAAGATTCAATTAGATGGAAGTCTAGGGCTTTCAAGGACTGGTGCTGAGGAACAATGAAGAGAAGACAGAGAAACTTAAGTTGATAATGGGTACAGCTATAGGAGGAGCTACAGAAGAAGTGTAAATAGTAGGCTAGGAATGAAGGAAGGTAAAAAGGATATTCACAAAACATCAAACTCAAAGAAAAAGTAAAGACAAGATCTGAGTCAATCAGGTGTCATGAAAGACACAGAGAAGGAAATATCTTGCATAAGGATGATAACATACAATGCCGACGGTCAGATTATTACCAATATCTTTTAAAAACAGAAAATGAAAGAGGGGATTTGGTAGAGATGTCAAGAGTGGAGGGGCTGGTGATGGGGATGTGACATATAGAAGTAAAGAAGGTGACAAGTAAAAATGAAGAATGAAAATGGCAAAGCACCAGGTTCATTGGAGGTGCAGATTGAAATGTTGAAAGTAGTATATATAGAAGGTGAATAATGGATACTGGAGTTGTTAGGGCAATCTGGGCTGAGGAAGTAATGCCCCATGACTGGGAAGAAAGTCTGATGGTAAATATGTTTAAACAGATGGGAAATACATGTGAAGGAGTGCAGTAATTATAGAGAAGCAAACTTACAAAACATTTGTTGAAGGTTTAAGGAAGAATACTTGATGAGACATTATGAGCAGTTGTGAAGATTAATGAACAACAATGCATTTTCATTACAGGTAGAGGTACATTTGATTCTTTCTTTATAAGACCATCTCAGGAAAAGAGGCCGGAAGGTCTGTGGAAGTTATACTGTGTGTTTATATTCCTGGAGAAGGTATTTAATAGAATGCCAAGAGAGGTAGTGTTTTGGTATTTAAGAAAGGGAAAAGGTCCAGAAAAGTTGGTTAGGTTGAAAAGTGCCAGAAAAATTGGTTAGGTTGGTTAAAATGCTGTTTGAAAGAACGGGGACAGCAGTAATAACATCCCCTGGCAAAAGCAGAATGTTGAGAGTTGGCTTACATCAAGACTCACCACTTAGTATATAAACAAGAAGACTGGCTGACTCTACAGTATACCTATACGAAGATGTTTTTTTATGATGTACTCCTGCTATATAATTTCATTTGTTTAAACTGATTTAAAATTTGTGCATCATGCTCTTATCAATTGTTTTTACCTAGTATTAACTGGGTCTGAAGCATTTTTGTTTTTTGATTTCAGAGCCATGGAAACTGAAGTTCGGCAGAGAAAGCGACGAGAGCGCCAAGAAGCAAGGGCTGCCAAGGTCAAGGACATAGTGGAGAAGCAACGAGCCAACGAAATATGGGAGGCGAGAAAGAGGTTAATCTTTAAACCCCTTAGCATTTGTGTTGCCTTTGTTGTTCTGGGTCTTGGAGGAGGTGCTCTTATATACCGCTACTTTCACGCGTAGTAATTTATTCGCATACAAAACCTTATAACTTGTATATGTATCAAAAGAAGTCATCAATATATTTCATGAAACAATGGATTATGCTGTATGGAGATATAGCATAGTATGTCAGTGCTCATGTTCAAAAGAAATAGTTTTTCACATAAGAATACAGAGTATCTCTGTCGCATATTGTCCTTTGGACATCACTCAAGCATGGTAAGGTCCATGGCCAAGTCAGGGTAACGTAACCAATGAAATAAATGCGCTAGATATTCTAGCATGGATTTATTATTTATTTATTTTTTTTATATAAAATTATTGTGCTGGTAAGGGACTTGTATTTTACATTCAGAAATAATGAATGTTCAATTTTTTCCCTTTTCCTCAATTTGGTAAGTAATTGTCATTTGCAATAATCATTGGTCATTGCTTGAGACAAGAGGGCTTTGCCCATAATTTTTTTTTCTTGTTTTTCAAAACCATCAATTATATCACAGCATTATTTATTACACTTTAGTCTTCACAAACCTTGTGTACCTCATACCAGAATAACAATTAGAAGATTGGTTGCTTGCTGGTTGGCATTATGGCACCTCAGACCTATGAGTCTGTGTAGTTAACGACCTAATTTTTTTTTTGTGCATACAATACTTTGTTGTTAGCAAGTCCCATCTGATTTTCCCTTTCCTTATGCTATTTTTCTATTATTATTTTTCTTCCTAAAATCTTATTTGATTGAAAATGTGCACTTGCTCAGTGAATTTTATTAATAAAAACAAATTTCAAGTATTTTCATCTGTTTCAGTGCACTTTGTTAATGGTGATCACTGTTTTGCTGGTGAGAAGTGCTTATGCTGCCTTGCTCTTCCTTGTTGGGTGGCAGTTAAAGTGCAGTTTCATTGTGCACAGCAATTATTGACAAGGGAAATGAGTTGTTTGTGTTCAGGCCAGTAAGAAATTATTTGACTGGAAGAGAGTCAACAGTGGACTCACCAATGTTTCTAATGTGGAGGGTTTTGCAGCTAGAGTTATTTGACTTCATTTTCATGAAGAGTTATATGACTGTATTGCCACTTGAGTCATACAAGCCTTCTAGTCTGGGACTTTCAAATACAATGCCTGGGATTTTGGCATACTTTTACCTTTGGAAGTGCCTGAAACCTGCCAAGGGTGTTACACAGCCTCAGCCCAGGTTTAGTGGAGAAAACCACTAGGAATTTTGAAGAAGTTTTAAATGTGAAGAAGACCAGCTGATCAGCAGTCACAATGCAGCACCCAAAGGGTTAACTACCAGGAATTCATAGACACAAGAAAGGATGGCAGTGGTTAACGTTATTGGCATTTATAATGAAAGTCCTGGACTTGCATCACAATGAGGATTCTGTTTCAGCCAATCGTACTGATGGTAATCGGTGATTAGAAACTTGATTTTAACTTACTAACCAGAGATCTCAGGCTCATTTGAAAGTTTTAGATTTTATAATCTACAGCCAGTCTGTGTTGCTGAGTATTTCATCCATAGATTGGGGGTCAACTGGAGTATTTCTCGCCTACAACTTTATTAAAAAAAATTTTAATGCTGTATGGGTGCACTCCAGGGGTTTAGATGGACATGGGACTGTCAACAACAGAAGTGGCAGTATGACTTATAGTGATTATATACACTCTTCCTTATGCAATACTGGTATTTTGTTTGTCTGTGATTGTGTTAATAATCAAACCAGCACCTGCCTTGAACAGTTTACTGGTAACACTACCAATTCAACCAGAATTTTAACAATCGTTGTGCTAATGTTCTGTTGGTGATATTAAGGGCTTCCATATTGCCACACCTGAAGGTTTGGCTACATGACTGAAGCAGGACATAGTCTTTTCCTGGATCTCCAGCAACCGATATGATCTTTATCTCTGAGAGGTTACTGTACAGAATGCAACACTCTCAGTTGGCACCCACCCTGGCATAATTCTTATAAGTTCTTGCAGGTGATTGTGGAGTCTTGGAGGGGATTTTTCAGACCTGCAGACAGGATAATCTGGTTTAATAAACCTTGATTTGTCCCTATCATGGCTGTTTTTGAGTCACTAATCTTTGCCTCCATCATTCTCTGAAGTTCCATGCATGATCACTCAGCACTATGTGAATGTTGATTAGTTTTACAACCTGGCCACTTCTTGAGTGCCAGGTTTTCCTGTCTTTAGGCATCAACTCTACCTCTGTCAGTGTGGGAAATGATGTGGATAAAGGAGTTTTCCCAGCATGAGGAATTCCCACCCTGCATATTTCGCAAGAGATGGTCTGGCGAAGTAATTTCACCAGATATTGGAGATAGTCAGATATCAATTTTTTTACAAAACAATCCTCTCCAAGAATAGGATTTATATTACGTACCTTCACCCATTCACACTGGATGTTGGCTTATGGTTCCTGGAGAACCCTTCATTTATCTACTTCCTAATCCTTCACCTTTAGTGGTTTCATTGTCGAAGAGAATTACAGTTGTTGATCCATATTGTAGGTTCAGTCCTTGGATTACATTGACTGTGTTAGGCTGCCACTTCTTTCAGAGGACCAAAGAACACCTAGTAGTTCCCAAGACAGTTGAATGCTGGCAACTTGAGATGATGTTAATCTTCCTTAATTGCTGGCACTGGCATTTTACCAGATGAGAGAATTCTGTTGCCTCAGTTAGGTTGCTTTCAACCCCTTTTGAGCATGTCATCAAATCAAGTTCCCTGACATCGACCTGGGAAGGACAAATTTTCAGGTTACTAGTTCTTACTGTTAGACAGATTCTAGCTCTCCTGACAAGCATTGTAGTTCTGTTTTTGAACTGTAGAAATGTGTAACTATCTTGTCCTCTCCAGCTACCTAATACTGACTTGTACAGATCATCGGTCGTATTAGTGCTACAAACTGTGAGGCCTTTCCTTTTGGCTTTCAAACCTTCCCTGAATGTGTATACCCTTCCTTGCTTTGGAGGATCTATATCAAGCTTAATAATTTTAATAAGCTCTACCTCCTGCATTTGTCCAGATTTTATCTGCAAAGTTTCCATCCTTAGGAATCTACATGGTCCTCACTTTGGTAATACTGTACCTTGGGAATATTCCACTTCTTTGACTGCAAGACAGTATTATGGAAAAATGATGATCTAGTCGTTTGCTGGGATGACAGCCAAGTGTGTAACCATCAACATAAGCATTGGACCTGCAAGGTAGGAGGCACATAGATGATTTTTGTGACTCACCACAAGCTTTTAACTTTAGGATCAACCTGCTTTCCTAGTCATGGAAAATGGAGCATGGATGAGAGAAGAGCAGTCTTTCCTCAACAAGAGTTGCCTTTCCCAGATCTTCAACCTAACTTCTTGGCAATTGTACAGGTGGTCTGCACCTCTCTTCCTGAGAAACAGGAGACCTGCAAGAGGTCTCCTCAAGAACCAGAGTAGACAAAGTTATGGCTGTCTTCCAGGTGCATCTTGCTTGAACAGTTACCTAGTATATTGTGTCCTTGTGACAGAGGTAGCTCTAAAAGGCAGAGATGTCTGTGGCTGGTTGTTACAATAATGCCAAAAGTTCCATGGCCTTTAGTCATTTCACTTCCTTGGGACTTAGGTGTTGGTTGGCTGTATCCTGAAATACAGCGCTTAGCTCTTCTTATGTCACTGCTTCAGCACCCTGTTCTACCAGGAGTCACAGCCACACATTATGCTTAATGATGAAGGTTTCTCTCAAAAAACTTCGTATACCATCTTCAGTGATGCCTGGTTAGATTGTTTTCTCTGTTGGAGGTGACCCAGCTAGTTTATGAAGCAGAGGTCATTTGTTAACACTATCCTCAGAACTGTCAGGTACCATCTGATTACTTTTGATTGTATGACTTCACAGATTGAATACTCATCCTAAGATTACCCCCTCTTCCAGCCATCAGGAGACCAATTCAGTGGGATAGCAGGGTTAAAAGTTACAGGTACTGTACAGTTTTACCCTTTCTACAGGTCACCCTTAGCACCTCAGCCAGATAACCACTTCTTTATCATCCTCAAATCTCAGGGGATGACAGCAATAGGTACAGTTTGCAGTATCTTACAGCTCATGATCCTTACACTTATTTCAGTTTTGTGAAGAGATCCAGATCCCTTACTCTTTGACAGCTGTGCAGAATTGTCAGTCTTTGTGACTTCTGGTAGGGGGTTTATACATCCAAGTGACATGGCACATATTTGACCCAGATTTGTTCTGTAGAACTCTTTGCACTTGGTAACACAATTAGTATACTGTACTCCTTTGAATAAGCAAAATCTTTGTTTTAACATGCTCTAAAAGTTAGCAATTGCTGTGCCTGGTGAGTGCTTCCTATTACTATGTCTTTGTTACCAAAGTATAATCTAAAAAGGCAGCCTTTTGTTTTGCAGCATGCTCACAGTTTATACTTCTTTAGATAATACTCCCTGTCCTTTATAGTATTGTTATATTGACTAATCTTTAGCCATTAAGTTTTCAGTTGGGTCCTTCATTCTAATCATCTCTGTTGGGGATTTTCTTCGTCAGTTCAATCCTCCTTCATAAATTGTGATTCACGCACTGATTTATCAAACACAACAAAGAAGAAGTGAGAAATGGTTATAGATCTTGGGTTGAGTCAACTTTATTGCCAACTAAGCCATCTTCAGAGGACCATGTTTCATTTCTTCCTGGTGGTGTTTGATATATAAAATCACATGTAAATGAAATTAAGGAGTGATATAACTGATAGGTGTGTAGAATACAAATGGAATTTGTTACAAAATTAATTTTTTTTATACAAACCCATCATTTATGTATGGTGTCCTGCCTCCCAACCCCACTCCTTGCAGCTATATCCAGGCTACTCAAGAAGTGAGGCTCTTAACTTATATGGAGTTGAAGGACCAAGGACATGTGGCCTACTACCAACCAGCCAGCAGACAAGCATCTTCTAATTGTTATTTTGGAATGAATATCCGGGACTCATGAAGACCCATGATTGGAGCAATGATATAAATAATGGATTTGTAAAAAAAAAAATTCAATTTTGTTAGCTAAAAAATTACATAATTCAAATTTTCACTTCAGGATATATTTGGATTTGCATTTGTATGCATATGGATATGTACATTCATTCCTCAGTATTAAGGGATGAGAACTTTCAAAATCTGCAAGTACACTCAAATTTTTGGGTAGGGATACAGAGTTAGTTCCTTAGGGATAACGTGTATGTCCATTAATGTTTGATAATATTTAAGAATCCATCTCAACAGGTCTTAATTTTTTAAGAAAGAACCCTCATGTAACACACAGTAGCTCTCACTTGTGTCCACTGAGGAGATAGAAAATACCTAAGAGTACAAAATTCAGTAAACCAAATTCACAAACAGGCTGTTCACTCAATTACGGAAATTCACACTATTTAACAAATACCATAAAATAAAGAGAATAGAATGTAAATTTTTACAGTGAACTTGAAAACACTAAACAATTCAGTAACAAGACAAGTGTAAAATTACATCACAAAGAGAAATGGAATTTCCCCAGCCAGGCAGCAAAGAGAAAATATTAAACTAAATGCAAAATCACCAGAGAGAATTATACTGAATAATTGAATAACCATATGCTAAGAGAAAAGAAGATTCAACATGCATTTGCAGCCACTTCAAAGGGCCAGTATTTGAGCAGGTTCCTGTACACAACAAAGTGAAAAGTTAGATTAAACACCCACTATAATGGAAAGGATGAAAATGAGTAAAGTTATTGGTGTATACTGTTAAATGAAAAATTACAGAACAATAGTGAAAAGAATGAACAACATTAATCCTGGGGGAGTGATGTAGACATGAAACTTGGCTAGAGGCTTCATCTCAGTCTTTGTTAGACTGGATGTCTTTTGTATGGAAGTAAGGCAAGTGATGTTTAATTGGGTTGTAAGGATGCATTTTCCATTGAGTATATTTTCCAGTCAAGAGAACAACAACAAAATTCCCCATTTCGATTACAGAATATATATACTGTATGTTCTGAGCAGCATACCATGCGACTTAAGTTTGGGTCACTGACTTCGTAAGTGCATGAAGGAGATGTTCAGTAATGTAGGGAGTGACATGTGACAGTCGTCACAGATACAGTAGTCATTTCCTGGTGTAAATGGGGAGAGAGAACCTTGTCAGCAGGGTTCCTGTAGGCACCAGAAGAGTTGAAGACCCAAAGTTACTTGGAAGAGAACTGAGAACTGGGAGGCTGGAGATGAATGGAGATTTGTTGAAGTGAAATACATGAGTGGTGGAATTTCACAGAAGCACTTTGCATTGCACAGTGTTGGAGGCACTGATGATGGTAGATAATTTTAGCCATGTGATTTTGGTTGACACTGAATGTCAATAGCACTTAAGTTTTTCATGAACAGACAATCCTGCAGATGCTGAGGAATGAGGGATATCCCTATTGTGTACATATAACATAATTCTTCTATCTCACATCATATTGGTATACAAATGATATATATTCACATACATTTATGTGTACATACTATCGGAAGTTATATTACATGATTTAGGTCGAGGGGTATTATTGAGTTCAGAATTATTCCGGAAGGGGAAGGGGAAGGGCAGACTTAGTTCTTGTTTAACTAATAACCTGGGGATCATGGCTTGGTAATTTTTTTTTACATAAGCCTATTTTACAGAAGATAATTCATTCTGCTATTACAGATGTACATGGAGACACATACAAAACTGGAGTGTGTACGTGTGAATGTGTATACATAATGCTAGTGCATACATACTGTATTTATACACTGGAAGGTGTTTTGTGTATTCTGTTAGAGAAAATGGTGCTTTCGTTTAATTTATTTTTAATTTTTTAAAGGTGTGTTGAGCATTAATTTTTTTATGAAAAAGGTATTTTATGAATTTATTTTTAATTTTTAATGACCTATCAAGACAAACATGATTGTGCCCAAATTTTTTTCTCCTGCCCTTATTTTCTTACATCGTTCATTTTGGGTTTCATAAAGGCATTGATTTGCTTATTATGTTACCTGTCTTTTCGTATTAATTCCCATTTGTGGTGATAATGACAAATGTAGGGTAAATTTAACAGTGCTCATACAGATTATTTAGATTCAAGTGAAATACAGTAGTTTTAGTTTTTGCTGCTAAAAGTACTGTTCTATTTAATATGGAACACTGGTTATGTATATATGTATATATATATATATATATATATATATATATATATATATATATATATATATATATATATATATATATATATATATATATATATATATATATATATATAAAAGTGTGTATATATTTTTTCATATATTTCTCCATTATTTTTATATAACCTATATATATATATATATGTCTTCAAACAAAACACGGATGGCATCCTTCAATTTGCTGCTAGTGTCCCGTTTCATGTATGCCCAGCAATTTTCAATTGGGTTTAAATCTGGTGAATTGCCTGGCCAGTCCAATTTCTGAATATTATTGGCACCTTGGGTTAAATACGCCCAAAAGTTCCTGATGGCATTTTCAAGATAAGTGAAAAATATAATCCCCACTACCCCCATATCCGCTGAAACATTCCCAGATCAGGGCTTATGTTTGTTGTGGAAGTTAGATTCATCGTAAAAACTACCCTTTCCCAATCCTTTTCAGTCCACTTCAAATATTTTCTGCAAAAAGCCATCCTTTTTTTTCAATACCTGATTACCGAGACGCTGATAAGTGGAAATCAGGCCTGTTGGATGTTCCATAACAATCCTTTTAAAATTTATCCGCTGATTTTTGTTGCTAGATGAATCAAGGTCTCCTGTCTTGGAAAACAGAATCGCCGGTGCTTTTAGAGATAACCAAGCCCCAGTTTTCCAATAACTACATACATAATTCATTAGAAGCAGAAGGTTTGGGGCATGGCGCACAGGGTGATAGCTTGAGACATGCACTCATGGTACCGAACAGCGAACTTATTGCTATTTCTTAAGATCTCTCCCATTGTTTTCAAATAAGTAAAAACCATTGATTTTTTTTACCAACGCTGATAAGTGGAAATCATTCAGATATTTCTACAATAGAAGAAAATGTCAGGTTACGGGGTGGACAGACATCATATTTCTTAAGATCTCCTCCCATTGTTTTCAAAGGTAAACATTGATTTTTTTTATTCATATTTCTATGAAAATGTCTTCCTATCTATAATGTTTCAAACACTCAATATTGGCTTAACCTTGGCACGAAAGCTGCGATATTTTGCCAAATGATCGGTTATGCACCTCACAGAGACATCCTGGAGATCGTTTGGATACTCTTCTTTCACTTTGCGAGCTGTAAGGTAGGGCTCTTTTTCCAATACACGCTCTATTTTGCGAGAAACTCTCTCAGAAATTTTCCTGGGACGCTCAAACCTAGGAAGAGCTGTTGGAATACTTGACTCCCCATTTTCACGATATCTCGCCAACTACCTCTGAACTGCTCTTTGCTCTAATTTAAGCTTTCAGCTATGAGCCCAGATCTTAGCCCCTCTTTGTAAAGGGTTATGATAGCAACAACCGTATCTCTTTCCAGTTGTTTACCGGGAGCCATGGGACTTGAGAAAAATAGCAATGAATGTCAGAAAATCTCGCTCAAATGCATCGGAATTTGTAAACAAAAGATCGCTTACTGAAGCCCGTCAGTTTTACCGGAGTGTTAGTAATAAATACCAGTTAGTCATTTTGTCTTGGGGGAAATACCAATTAAGGTGCCAAGCAGGGGAAACACCAGTTAAGGTGCCAAGCGGTCAAAAAATAAATTTTTTCCATTTGAAAACAAAGGAAGGGGATTTTTAAGAAATAACGATAAGTTATATATGTCTATATATATATATATATATATACCTTTATATATATATATATATATATTGTGTGTCATATATATATATATATATATATAATGTATATATGTATATATATTTATATAGTGTATATAAATATATATATATATATATATATATATATATATATATATAATGGATACAGTGTATGTGTGTGCATAACCAGTATTCCATATTAAATACAACAGCACTTTTAGCAACAAAAACTAAAACTATTGTAGTTCATTTGAATCTAAATAATTTGTACAAGCACTTTAATTTACTTCACTTACGCTTGTCACGATCACCACAAATGGGAATTTATAAGAAAAGACAGGTAACATATATATATATATATATATATATATATATATATATATATATATATATATATATATATATATATGTATATATATATATATATATATATATGTATATATATAGGCAGTCCCCAGTTATTGGTGATCCGGTTTTACAGCGCTTTTCTAGCGGCGGCGATAATTGGATTTTCGGCGCTGATATGTGCTGATCTCCGGTTATCGGTGCTGATCCCTGGTTAATGGTGCTGATCCCCGGTTATCGGCACCAATAATCATGGATTGGCTCTATTATTGCCGATTTTTGGTCATCGCCAATTTTCGGTCATCACCGATTTTCAGTCATGTCAGGAACTGCCTGTACAGGCTGTAAGGAGCGTCGGTTAACAGCATTAGCTAATGACAACGTTAACCAGATTTTCGTTAACGGTAAGCAATTTTCAGCATTAGTAAGCAGTTTATTGGCATCAGTAAGGGGTTTATTGTTGCCGATAAGCAGTTAATGGCTCCAGTAAGCAGTTTATTGGTGCTTACAACATTGTAAACACCAGTTATTATAATTATCAGCGATTTTCGGTTATTGGTGATTTTCAGTTGGCAGCTCTCAGCCGGAAACAGAACCCTTGCCGTTAACCAGGGACTGCTTGTATATATATATATGTATGTCTTATGCATTTATCCATATGTATACAGTACTTGTATGCAAACACACATTTGCAAACTGTTGTTTATGACAGTTGCTTTGACAACCAACCTATGTTTGTATATACATGCATGTGGGGTATTTGAGCAACTGTTAACATTCATACTCTATGTGTGCACGTGTGTATTCTTATTAACATTTGTACACACTTTCATATACCCATTGACATGTAGTATTGACCTGCAGATATATATAAGATAGCAGCAACCCCTCACACATATATACATACACTTCTTCAATTTATATATTACATAGGTTACCCCTATCAAACTGAAATGGTTATTGAACTTTGTCTTGTAGAAATTTTCCCAGTATTTCCATCTGAACAATGTTTAGTATGTTCATAGTTCTGGGAACAAAGTGCACTTCATTAAATTTTGTGAGCACACAGTTTACTATGCAGCAAGATGTTAATTATGAACCCTTTTAGAGTTTTCTATCTTCTTTAATCACTTTGCACCTTGACATTAGCAATTCAGTACCAGCACAGTAATGTACAGCAATTGTTTGAGTTGTTACAACATACAGTATTTATAAATCATCACTTAATTGTGATTTGTACAGTTCAAGGAAAGAGCACAGTATACTCGCATAGATTAGCATTACATTTCCTTGTTCTTGCTGCTATTTCTGAAGGGAAAATAAGTAGTTCTGTGAAGAATCCATTTGAAAAGGATTTGCCCTTCACACTCCTGCAAAAGAAGATTATATTGAGAGAAGAGTACTGATATAGATGTGAGAGATAAGGATGCATATAAAGATGAGAGGATGGATGGGAGACTTTTATTCTAGGTGTACTGGAAGTCAAAGTTTGAGGTTTGTTAGAGTTGCTGTGGATGTACCAAAGATTGTATGCTGAACATGGAAGAAACTCTTATCATCAGTGTGACCAATGTCAGCTACCAAGGTTCACCTTTTCTTAGTATTGCATTTCATTTTGGTGTAGGGACATGTCCTTTAACTTACCTCAGAGAAGGACTGACTGACCTTCATATGGGTCAGCATCCTCTGTTACCTTCACCTCCTGGTCTTATTGCTCCAACCCCTTCTTGATGAATTTATTTAGCGTGATTGTTCAACCTATCCTTTTGGAGGTTATCCCTATAAGAGTTGAACTTTAATTGTGGTGTGGTTAAACTATTCCCCAGACTAGTGTTTTTTTTTTTTTCTTTAATTTTCCTATGCCTTCTCAATCAGTGTAAATACTGCAAGGCCCCCATAGATTGCTGTTCATTGGTACAACAAGCTACTTAATCTAGAGGTTAAAGTTATTTTAAGAACTAGTACTCAAACAGGCTAATGAGAGACAGCCAGATTACGTGAGGCAAGTGCTGTTTCACCAATGAAAGACCCTTCTTTGTTTTGGTAGGTGGTGAGAAAATTGATTTTAAAATGTGAAGTTCCTCTCAGCAAGTCAGCATAATCCAGTCATTGGTTGTCAGAACTTCAGAGTTGTCTGTTAGCAATTTAGGTCTGGCTAGTCACCTTTTCCCAGAATTGGTCCTTCTGAGTACAGTATAGCACACATTGTTACTACATATTGTTATTTGATACTTTAATTGAACCAAAGTTAATATTTTTAATTCTCCTAGTGTTAAAAATAACTAGTAGGCTATCTTCCATCATGGTATTAACAAACACCTATGGGAACTTTTTAGCAGCTGTAACTGATAATGGCAGCTTCACCTTATTCACTTGAAGGGGTCTCCAGTTGTTAACTAACCCTTGTCCCTGATGACCTTCAAACATCAACCTTTTAAATGTATTTGAATGGTTAATCCCTTCACTGATGTTTCTTGTGCTTCCATTTTAATATTGTTTGCCCCGTGCTTGGCTAAGCTTGGCATTCTTTGAAAGATGAAATTTTTTTGGTATCCCCTAAGAATCTTTTCTCAGATGGGGTGCTCTTCGTTCATGACTTCAAATAATCCTCAAAAGCACCCTATTATGTGCTTTTGGGTATTGGTATCATTATTGCAGTGGTTCTGAAGCATAACTCCTACTTCCCAATCATTTTGCAAAGCAGAATTATACTTGATCAGCCATTCATTTTGTGAATGAGTTGTATATGGCGATACGTAGAGTAAGGGAAAGGAAGAGTGACAGAAAACTACTTGCATTTATAGATATTCCTATGATTGATTATTTAACATCTTTGAAGCCCATTATAGTCATTGAATGGCAGAATATATGGAGTAATGAACCTGATAGTAAATTAAAATAGATCATGCTCATTGTTGGAACACACAATTCATCATTTCAAAAAGAACGACACACAAGTAATTTTGACTTGTCTAAGGATTGGTCACTCATGTATGACTGTTTATGAGATTACATTAGATAGTGTAAGTCCAAGGTCACTGTATAAGTGAAAAATGTATGAAATGATGTTTGATGAATAGCCCACATATTCCAGTCCTTATATGTACAGATTAGAGTAAATAATATTTTTTCGTGTGAATGTCCAAAATATAATCGACAATGAGTGTTAAGTTTTAGAAGCAAATCAGTTGAACTTTCGTCAGTTTCCATTCTCTTATAAAAAAATTTTAAGGAACATTCAAGAAATAAAACTTAAATTTTATTAATAATAAAGACAAGTCTTTTGGGCCAGCCATGTGAAATCTTAAGTAAATGAGATGAGTGGTGTGGTTAAACTACCTGATAATATTAATATTGTAATTTGTTCACTACAAGTTAACAAAGTTTTGTAATCATTGAACCTCCTGTACAGTTTGAGGATAACCTGTAAATGTGCGAGAATATTCATGATTATATATATATATATATATATATATATATATATATATATATATATATATATATATATATATATATATATATATATATATATATATATATATATATATATATATATATATATATATATATATATATATATATATTGTATATAATTTTTTATATTACATTACACACACACACACACACACACACACACACACACACACACACACACACACACACACACACACACACTCTCTCTCTCTCTCTCTCTCTCTCTCTCTCTCTCTCTCTCTCTCTCTCTCTCTCTCTCTCTCTCTCTCTCTCTCTTCACAGCATAATTATTTATAGATGTTATTTCCTCCTGGAGATTGATAATACTTTAAAACATTCTTTTCTTTGCCAATAACCCACTGCCAGCCCAGATTAATTCCCATGGATATTGATAGAATGTGACATGAGTTTTTTTTATTCCAGTATGTAGGTAAGGTTATTTATCCATACTTCCCCTGTTTATGCTAATCTTTCTTGCACAGATACTAATATGTACACATTTAGTGTTTGGGAAATTTATTTTTCATAAATTCTAAACTTTATGATGATATTGTATTACCTGAAACTTGCATATACAATTTATATATATATATATATATATATAATATATATATATATATATATATATATATATATGTATATTGTATAAATCTTTTTGATAGATATTTCTTCATATCAAGCAATATCATACATGATAAGGTCTTTGACTTCAAAGTTTATGGTAAAGATGATGACTTTTCATAGGATGCTTGAGGTAAGAACAACAAAAATGACACTCAGAAGCAACCGGAGATAAATGGGGGACATATAAGATTTTCAGAAGATGAGATGATTTAAAGTTATGTTATTGATATATTTCATCCTCAGACTGAGGGGCAATTAGTCAATTTGGAAATAAAGACCCAAGCAGCAATTCAACTTCTTTGTCTTTTTGTGCAAAATAGCAGTACAATAAAACCTCACTTACTTGGACTAATTGAGGGAGACATTGTCCTTATTTGTGGATTATCCAAATAAACCAAATTTCTTTCATATCTTCTAGCATCACCAGCTAATTTAAACCAAATTTCTTTTATGTAGGCCAGCTAATATTAACCCAGTGATTTTATTCATGTTGGTAAGCATGGCTAGCTAATTTTGAGTGAATTAATTTCATATGGGATAGCTAGTAAACATTATAAGTGTTACCAAAACAGCTATACATTACTGAAGGAGTAATAGAGATATGCTAGGAATGAAATACGCTTGGTTTTTTCTTGTTTTACGTGACCTAAGTTTCTGTAAGTAGATAGTCAAGGCTTGGCTAAATTCATATACTGATGCTGATCAAGGCTAGCTGGTAAACGCACCAGAGTATTAATCATATCTAGTATTACAAAAATGATTCAGCACTACTGAATTATTAAGAAATATGCTGAACATGCTTTGGAAATGAAAAAATGAATGGAATTTCTTTTAACATATATCAAAATGATAATCATAGGGCTTAATCACACTTATCTTTTGAGATCTGATAACCTTGGCATTTTTAATATTACTATACTTTGTATTATAGTTTTGTGTCACAGATATTTATGGTATTTTAATATGTTTCAATAAATTTATTGAAAAATTATTATTCAATAAATTGTTTACTTGATATATGGGAAACTGTAACTATAATAAGTTTTCTGTTTATTTTAACATTTCAGTGTTGTACCACCTTTCACAACAAGCAGCTTTCAGTCAAGCTTAGCTAAGAGATGTATATCCAAAGGTGTATTGAACAGAGTAAATATTATTGCTCCAAACAGATTGTTGGGCCGTAATTACTGATAGTTACTATATATTTTAGTTATAAATGTATTTGAAGTGTAATGAAAAAATGTTCTCAGTCTTTTTAACACTTCATTTGTATGTTTAAATTAGCTGGTCGGATGTAAAAGTAAATTATCCTAATAACTCATTTTAAGCTTTTTTTATTTTTATTTTTTTTGTGTTATATTACATTTATGCATCATTCTAAATATTTTTGTTTTTCACTTTCAGTGGGATTTTAATTTTTCATGTTTATTTTATCTAGTAACATTTTTTTTTTGTTGAATGATGAGTAGCAATGTATGGGTAAGAGACTGCAAGTTGGTTTTATTTGTTAGACTTTTTAATCTTCAATAATTTTAAAATTTTTCAGTTGTTTTTATTCATTCTTAATAGCTCTGATTTGTTTTTCATTAAATAACAAACTTTAAAACTTGTCATGGTTTCCAGTGCCAAAAATGTCTTGCAAAACTGGTAGATACTCTTATTATTTATCCATATTATCCAAAAATCTAGGTAAGAAAGTCCAGATTAGTATGGTTTTACTGTACTTACACTTTAGCACATTTCCAAATTAACAGTATACAGCAACTGTACTTCTTAAGATTGAGCAAAAGAGATGCCAGATTACTGGAAGAAAAACAATAGAGAATAAAACAAAAAGTTCAGTATTTATTAAGATACAAAAACAAGAAGACAAAAGCCATGTTTGAATATAAGCCTTAAGGGCTGGAATTTGAGGGGACGTAACATACGGTAGGAGAACAGATCATACTATTAAGTGCCTATAAAAATCTACTTAGGGATTGTTATAGGAAATTATTTTTCATTTCATTGATGCTATGTTGTATAGATTTCCTTTTTCTATTATTTTTCTTGTTCAATTTAAGATAGCTAATATTTAATTAATCTCTTAGTAGATTTAACTGTGGTATGGCAAGTAACCAACCAAGGTTACATATTTCTTGATGGTATATAACTGTACTATGGTGCAGCAGATAAATAGTTTTTAGTAGCCCTGTGGATTTTAGGCTTATAGTATTTTATGCAGTGTGGTTGCCAGTAATATGCTCTCTTCTGTTTTTTAAGTTTTTGAGAGACTAACATACAGGTGGCCCTTACATTACAACCATTGAAGTTTGAAGTCTACTCTTTAGCCAGTTTGCAGCTAAGAACTAGACCTTCATTCTTACAACTGATTACAACAGCTACCATATATCACCATAGCCCTCAACAATCATTTTGCTTATATTATTTTCAATTAAGGTTGCAAATATGGGATTATTACTGAGATGATACAAACTTATACTATATTTATCTCAGAAAGTTACATAATCCTCTTGGCAGATAATTGAAGATGTGTACTTCTTGTCATACTTAAACTTTTACCTACTCTACATTTTAAATGTCATGCAACATTGATAAAGGTGAATAACAAAAACAAGAATCAAAATGCAGTTGTAGCCAATGGCAAAAAATGTGGTTGCAATCCCTTAGCAACTTTAATGGTCTTTCCAGAGTACTATAAGAATTGGCAAGATACATCAGTGGATCAACTGTGAGGGTGTATTCAAGTAGAATAATGGAAGTGATGTTGCTGATCCTCTTCAGTTAATTATAGGGAATTCATCAGTAGTGCTATCCCGGGACTTTTTGATTACCAAGAAGTGGCATCTGATGTTAAAGAATCTTGCTCCTATTTTTTTTATAGTTTTTAAAGGTCCAAGATTTATTTGACTTTCTATTATTCCTAGTTAATAAGTAGAGTTATGAGTTTATATAACTTCATTGAGATGATAGCTGAGGAGAAGAATATTGTCATTCACCTCCCATTTTTGTTGTCTTGGCTGTCCTGTCAGTGAGCCATAGTTATTTACTGCAGGTTCCTTTCAAAACGGTCTACTAATTCTTTATTAGAGACTTTTGGGTTATTATTGCATGTATTATTTTTCAAAATGTGCACAGATTCAAATGGAACTATCCAAGAAGGTTATCAATTTATAGAAGTATTGAGGTTCAGGAGATGGCAATTTAATCTATGAGGGTACATATGAATACGTTAACATTGACAAGAGAGTACTTTACAGGCAAAAGATACAGTAAGAAGGAGCTAGAGAAAAGATAAAAATTTACAGCACAAGACTATCGTCTTGCTTCTTCGTAGTATTCATCTTCCATCTTTCCCCCCTCCTCTGCTCCTTGTTTTAATTTAAAAAAAGATAGTAGTGCTTGCTTGAATTATTGGTAAATGAAATGGTGTGGCTTCTGAGTGGTGGCATTTTTGTTGTTCCTCCTTAAAACAAGCATTTGCTAGTCATGATAGCTTGAGTTTGGCATTTTATGGCCAGTGTAGAGAGAGCAAACAGTGCTTGATCACTTCATTACACTCGAGAGGTACGTTTCACTTGCATCATATGTAGGAAACTTAAGATTTTTTTATAACCTATCAGAGACTTGAGGCAGTTAACTTTATTAGTTTTTGGAATTTAAATTCCATAGTTTTGTTCATGTGCTTGAATTGTTAAGAACATCATTCAGGCTGTAATGTTGAAGATCTGCCTCACAGACACTAACCAAGTTTATTTATTAGAGCCCTTTAACTATTGAAAGCATAATCAGTTTGATTTTATGTGACGGTATTATTGAAATGCAAGAATTAACCATTAAATTTTTTCATCACTCGTAGCATTAATATAATGTGCCCTACTGTGCTGTGTAACACAGCACCTGTACAGGATATTCTTTGTATAACTGAAAGCTAGGATAAATTAAGATTCTATCCCAGGTTATAGTGCTTAATGACACTTCTGTGCTGTGTTGGTCATTTTTCTACTTGGATAGGTTTGTCAGCTAGTGTTTGGAGAGTATGAAAACCTACAAAATGCAGAATCAAAATTTCAGTACGTATGTAAGACAACAGCTTTCCCTTTTTAATATGTAGGGTAGGATTTTTTAGTTTATGTGCCAATAATTACACATATTTCCACATACAAATGCTCTGATACACCTACACTTGAACACTGTCTGATACACTTAAACTTTAATATCATTCAGGATCTTGCGATCAACACCTCATAATCAGACAAACAGAGGTAAAGAAATAGAAATGGTTTTGTGAGCTGAGGTTTATAGCTATGTATTGATATATAAGTGTCATGCGTGTGCCTTCAGATCTGCTAAATATCACTTACCCCTTGAAAAATGAGAAGCAAATTGACACCCTTAAGAGAGGTGGTGCACTTAAACGTGTTTTGTAGACATACTGATTCTTCATGAAAACTTGAACTTTGGAGTTTTAATAACTCAGTCTTATCAAGTATTTATTGAGATTTGCTTTATAGATTTGATAGGCTTGGAGAAACAGGTTTTAAATTTTAATAGAAAGGCTGAAACAGGTGTTGCACATCTAATTCTCCGGGAGACTACCCTGGATGAGCGAAGTGAAAACTGCGTTTTGCTTTTTCAGATTTGAAAGGTTAATGATTTTTAACACCTAAACATCTCTTAGAGGTACAGTACTTGAATGCAAACAATCCATAGATGATATGATCATTACGTTAAGAGACTTTGTGCAACTTTTTTAGAATCTTAAGCTGTGTTGTGTAGGTTAAGATGGACTTATCATTTATTACTTAGCTTATAGAGTGCTTTAAAATTAAGCCAGGTTTCAGATTTTATCCCACCAGAAATTACTGTTTTGCACTAAATGTTTCCTTTACTTGAATTTTGAAGAGTTGGGATTATGATTAGCTTGACAGATTTTCATTATTTTATCAGAGGCATGACAGGTTCATACATAAGTCATAAGATTATTATAAGCTTTTAATACTCCTAGTAATATAGGTAAGGACCTGAAATTTACATATTTATATCACATTAAGATTCCTAAAAGGCTTTTAAATGAAGCATATATTTTGGCACGAATTTTTGATATTACTGTGTGTGTACGGGTATGCTGTGTTGAAGCAGCTTGTTAAATAGCAAACCAAGTACTAAATGGATTTGAAGAGTTCAGGATTGAATATTTGTTTCGGAAAATGGTTGTACTATGTTGTATCTATGTTCACAATGAAATGTCAGTTTCATTTTAATGAGAATGAGAGGCAAATTATGCTGCATTTGAAAACTGAGTAAGACTTACTTTTCAACAAAAAGTAATTTTAAATGCTTAATGGGTAGTGTGCTCAATGGCTCTTTTAGTGAAAGCACTGAAAGTAGCACTTTATCCTTCTTTGGATAGATAACATCAATGGATTATTTGTTTAAACATGACTGCCAGGTGCTACTTAAATAAGTTTTAAGATGTTTTATGCCTTGGGATCTCGAAAGGCATGACGCAGGTCACTGGGTTATGCAACTGCTTGTTGCTAATGACTCTCTGTTTCCCTTACATCTATTGGTAATACTTCAGGGATTTTTAGGCAAAGATTCCATTGTATATATAAGTAAAAGTTATAAATAACGTATTGTAGGTAACTGTAGTGCTGTGGATTTATGTATAATCAAAATAGGATTTTAATATAATGTGACATTTTTCCAGACCACCTCACTGAAACAAAACCACCAGTTTACAGTGTTCTTTTCAAGTTTCAGAAAAATATTTTCATTGATGCACATGAGGTGTAAATTTCACAATTTTCATTGACCCTGGTTAAGTTTTAAATGTGATTTCTGCTTGGGTGACTGTTATTGTAGTCTAATTTTGTTGGGCTTATTGTTTGCAGTTCAATGAAATGTGCACTTTCCTGATTGGATTGCATATCTCCAGTATGTAAGTACTTCATTTGCATAAAAGTATTTCCAGAAACTAATTTATTGCAAGTAGAAATGTAATACTGGGGAACAATGCCCAGCAGATATCTGTTTATTTAACATTGCATTGCAGATACAGCCCCCTAAAGATACATTGACAAATATCTATTGTTGCTTCATGGCTGATAATGTAAGAATGTGGCTCAGAGGCCAAGTGCTGGAAGCTTTTGAAATATGACTTTTTAAGAGAGAAGATAAAGGAACGAATATAGATGCCTCACCTTAATTGAATTAATAAAGCAGTTTAGTGTGTGTGTACACGTCATAGCTCCTGAATCCCTGCCATGGTTACTGATAAAATTTTATATTTAAAAAGTTTTGATTATATCTCATAAATGTTTTACAAATTTTATATTAAAGTGGAGCACTGTGGAACTTGGTATGAAGTGAACTTCGGTAGGAGCTACTTCATGATGTGATGAAACTGCTTTTTGTTTTTTACTGATATCCCCATTTCCAATAGATTTGATTGGTATCCTTATATCTGCTAGACTCAGTTTTAACTGCTTTTTGTTTAATTCATATAAAATTGGCTATGGGGAAGTGGATAATTGTTTACTAAACTTCTCTCCACAGCTTAGTTCACATCAAATGTTGTATTATCATCTATCTATCTCTCTCTCTCTCTCTCTCTATGTGCATGTGAGTGATGCATTGTTTCCATGGTTCTTCAAAAGCTTGAATCTTATGTTCTAAAAACCGAAAGATTAAATTGCGATAGTCCCTTTAGTTTCTGATTAGAAAACAGGTTTAATGCTTCAGGGTGAGATTGACAAAGAAAGCAAACTAGCTTTATCTAGGTTGTTATGTTTTTGTGCATAGCAGCCTGAAATTCATATGTAGTGGTACAGTATTTTATTTGTTTTCTAGTGGTATCATACATATATTTTAGTTGAAAAAAATCTGAAAGTTTGGTGCCTGTAAATTGCTTTTCTTTAAATACCATGATAATTAAGGTTGGCAGTAAGTATCATGTATTCTAACATAATATATATCGGGAAAGATTTATTGAGGTTTATATATATATATATATATATATATATATATATATATATATATATATATATATATATATATATATAATATATATATATATATATATATATATATATATATATATATATATATATTATAAATTTATATATATTGAATATATATTGATGATGTATATATATTATACATATATAATTATAAATTTAAAGTTGAATAGGATTGAGAATTCTGATGTTCTCGAATCCTGATGTTCAATCGGTATTTATCAGTAAGCTTTGGGCTTCTGTTTTTATCCCTATCCCCTGCTATCTTTTTGCATCTAACTGTCAGTGATTTGCAAGGTGAGCAATTTTTTTTTATAGCTGATTCCCCCTGCCCTTTCTTCTGAATGATCCTAAAAGGAATAGTTTTTGTATTGTAATTTTTTAGCACAAACAGTCTTAATTGCATAAAATATTCTTGTCATTCCTACAAGATCTGATTTGCAGCCTTTCATATTGAAAGCACTTGAGAAGTCAATATTAGTGCCTCATAGTACATTCAGGAATTGAACTGCTGTCCTAAGGGTTACATCACTTCCTTGTGAAGACTTCCCAGGACATTTTTCATTGCTATAAGGTTCAAATGTTTTGAAAGGCTCAACTTGGAGTTACAGTATTTTTTGTATCACAGATTTCTGCCATTTTGTAAACTCAATTGTTATTGTATATCACAGGTAACACCAAGTAGCCAAATCAATAACTTTTTCTCAGCCAGAACTGGAACAGTTCATGAATATATTTGTACCCTTTCTGGTGGTATCTGGAGTTGTGTACTTGTGCATTAATTTGCTCTAAGAAGTAATTTCTTCATATCAGTGTGTATGCCGTTCATTGGTAATTGTGATTGGCTAAGTGGCAGATGAACTAAACCAGCTTATGGTGCATCCCTATGTATCTTATTAATTTCCTGTGGTTATCATTTGGTAGCATGCAAACATTCTACTGTAGTAACAGTTCTCTCTCTGTAGCTTGAGCTGCTAAGGGTTTTAGCATACTTAATTTCTGGTTGCTTTCCAAAAGTGGGACAGAAATGACAGACTTGATGAAACATTGTCACAGCATTTGCAGCATTCAAAATTTGCTTCAGAAATGATGTCCCCTAGTCATTTACTTTTTTTGACAAAAATAGCTGTTATTAAAGTACTGTATAGTACTTACTAACTGTTATTGGAGTATAGTTCATACTTCTAAGTTTAGGGTGTTTAGTTGAGCTATGTCCTTACTTTAGAGATGCTAGTAAATTTTCATGGGCTTTCTCTATTTTAGAATTTTTGAATGAGCTGCTTAGAGATTGATTGACGTTATTGTTAGGTGTTATGGGTCATTTTCTGTGATGAGTAAACAGTCACATGTAATGTCTGTTATGTTTTTAGGGAGACACCTTAAACTATAGAAATCGAGATTATTACCCATTTTTTCATCCTGTTGTTTGTCTGTACATTTGGGTTGCAAAGTCTTGGTACAGTGATTCAGTTTGGTTTATTTTTTAAAATCTTTGAGTATAAATAAAGGATATTATGGAACTAAAAATGTTTGGTGAGAAGTCATTATTTTTACAATTACAAGTGTTGCTTTACAATTCAACTCAAAGCTTCCCTTTGAATATTTTGTTTATGTTTAGTTTTTAATTCATTTTTGTCCTGTAAAAGTCCATCTAAGTACAGTAGTAAAATTTACCTCTTGTTGAAATACAAAATCTTGCTACAGTATGATGTTTGCTGACTTCTAGATGAGATGAAGATAGGTGTCTTACTTGTCATCCTGAACTGTTTTTATTTGTCATTTATTTAGGTTCTTTTATCTGTTTCAGTCTCTTTTGCATTTTGCTTACTTCATACTGTGTATTTGCCTATCTTTGATTGCATTTAGTGACACCTCTGTGTTTAACCCTTTTGACACATATTTTGTAAAGAAATAGTACAGATGTGCAGCCTGTTTCTCCCTGAGTGAAAGTCAGAGCTTCGTATTGATATTTTGTTTTTAGAGGTATATTTTTTCAAGGTTCATTAAGTGTATAATTATGAATGCATGTTTTTATGCCTTCGTAGATTCCAGCGCAGGTAGTGATTGCATTCATTTTAGTCCATTTTATATACAGCACATTATTATTATATATTTGGCAACATTTACCCAGAACTTTCCCCTATAAATGTGAAACTGAGGATACCATGTTTCAAGATTTGAACTGAAGGTTCTTGACTGAAGAGATATAAGTGGTATCAATGGGATTGGTGTATAAATTTTAGTTAAGGTTTCATGTATACAGACACGTTCCATTAGTGAAATCCCAAATTAGGGATGCTACCTTTGTTATTATATTTACACTGCATATGAATGATGGGTAGCACTCTGTGTTTTATTGCCAACTGTTAGATGACCCAGGTGTTGAATTTGGTTTTGAAAATGTGTATACAGCAGTTTATATATTATTGTTTGTTGCATAGAATCTCCTATGTCATATGTATAGTGGCAGTGAGGGGTTTGGAGAAAATTCAATATTTTATTTATTTAAGATGGTACAACTTTTAATACTATTTAGAAGTGGCAAAGTATTGCAATATTCCTACATAAGGTAGCTACATTAGGTGAAAGTGTCATGGCTCTTTGTAATTGTAATGTGGTAAGGAAATTTATTTTTCTATTTACATATTCACTCATTGTCAGTATATTATTATTGTTGTATTACCTATGTCTCATAGTGGACAGTAGAATTGATTTTTAGTCATTTAATATACAGTAGTGATTGATAGCTAAGTTATTTACTGTACAGTTTTTATGAGTAAAAGTCTTCAGGACTGTCATTGATATGTTGAGTTTACAGGAAGTATATGGTTTTTTTTTATTTTGCATATTTATTTATTCAGATGACCTTTCCGTTGAAGACCCCACCTATGATAGTTATTCCAATTTTTACATTATGGGCAACCTCTTGAGAAATTCATGAAGTCTGCTTTCTTTTATAGAACTGAAAGTTTCATGAAAATTATGTAGCAGCAGCAAGAATGTCATATCCTTGGAAACATGTAATGTGACTTAGAGGAGGAGCCATTGTACTTTCCTCCACAGACATAAATCTGTTTCATTTTATTCTTATGGATAGGGAGATCTTAAAGCCATGATGCCATTTGTTTGTTGGTTAGGCATATCACTTTAAAATTTACTTCTAATTTTTCAAGTGTATATTATTTTACTTAGTGATATTAATAGTCTATGAAAGGTTCAGTTTTACTACTAAGTTTTCCAGTTCATATAATTTAACTTATTGAAACTAATATCCTGAGATAAGCTCATTAGGTTACTAGTGTACCATTAGATAACATCTTCAGCTTGACTTTAAAGAATGAAACCAGCTGTGTATTTTGAATCTTGATTTGCATCACTTGTAAGTTGGTTTAAGAAACTAAAATTAGTACAGTATTTGGCCTTTGGAAGTGTTCATGTCCCCAGTAGCATATTTGTTTTATCACAAACTAATCAGCCATAATTAGCCCACATTCACAGTCTTGAATTTCCTAAGATTCAACAGTCTTCTGTTTGCAAGACACCAACAAGATTGACAGTCCAAGCATGTGTGATCTGGAACTACAAATAGGAACCAACTCTCCTTTCTGCAGGTTTATTGTCTGGGCAGATTATCAGTCATTCATCTGATCTCTTGTATTCCTTGTAAAACAAAGACCTGAAATTCTCTGATTTATGAACCCATTCCTGTTTCCAGAGACTTAGTCAAGGAGCTCTTGGAGAAGTTGACAAATGGCTTCTTCCTTTTAAAGATAATTTTCCACTCCTGGAAAGACTCCAAAGATTGTGATCTTCCTCTTATAGTAGGTCCTGGCAACAAAGGACTCCAACTATGTTGTTGAGTACAGCATAATCTGTGCCCAACAGAGTGAGTACAGGCAAGTGAATGGGCCATGACAAAGTCCCCAGGTAAGGGTGGCTTAGAAGGAATGAAGTTTTCTTCAGCCATTAAGGGCATGTATCCTAAAACTCTGGGAGTCCTCTTCAGCCATTGCGGGCTTGTCTCCAGAAATTTTGGAGATCCAGATAGGAGTAGGACCAGGACCGCAGATGATAAAAGTCAATAAAGTCTGTGACCAGCTCTCACTCTCATCATAACTTATGGACTTAGAGATGTATAGCAAGGACTTTGAGAGATTCTAGGCCGTGAGAAGTGAGGTTAGATTGATTTTGTTGAAGCATGCAATCAAAAATCTCCTGGGTTCTACATTTGCTGATTTTAGTACTAAGGGAGGCAAGAGGATGGTAGTATTAATAGACTTTCCATTGGTACTATTTTCTCCAGCAAATAGCCATAGGATGAAAATGGTTAAGTCAGTGCTACAGTTTGTAAGCAAGGACAACTTGTGGCATCCAAGGACCTCAAGAATGCTTAAATATTTGAGTCCAGCTTTCCTTGAGGAATTATCTTCATTTTTTTTACAGCAGGAGAGAATTCACAGTTTTGGCTTGGGTATCATTCCACAAGTGTTACCTGGATTTTGGCACCAGTAGCAGCATGGCCGTTTCTTTTTTGCATAGGACTTCAGCGCCTAAAACTGTGTGAAAAACTTAGGATGCCATTTAAATTGAGAGAAGTGAGACGTTCCTTCAGCAAGAGCTGCATGCCTGCAGATGGACATCATCTTCTTTAGCAACTGTGATTAGACCAGTGAGGACAAAATCAGAAGATTGCTGTCTTTGATCCAAGTGTTGGTACCCAGATCAGTCATCTTTTATCTCTTGGAAAGCTGGCCCTGCACAGCCTTTTCTGACTTGAGGTCATTCAAGTTGTAGCTGTTAGAATTCTTGTCAGATTTGTAATTTCCAGACAATTTCCTGAACATAGCCTTGTGGGCATTGTCTTTGCCCCTTCCTATTGTGTTTTAATGCTTATAGACATACAATCATAGATGGGAAGCGCACCTAGACAAGAAGACAACGGGCATGTGGTTGGTGCAGGAAGTGGAGCAGCATATCAACATTCTCGAAAAGAAGGCTGTCATTCCTAGGCTTCCAAGTATTCTTATTGTCTTCTAGGGAAAAAATCATCAGCATCATGACAAACCATTCAGTGTTGGTGGCTTACTTATAGAATCAAAACACACAAAGTCTAAGAAAACTCTGTCAGCTGGTAGTAGACATCTCATGGGCGGAGGAAAACAACATAGGTACCGTCCCAAGATTCATCATGGGAAGGCGTAACATGACTGGAAACAAACTCATCAGGAGGAAGCATGTTTTACCATCAGTGTTTTCCATAAATATGGCAACTTGCAAGGCACTGGTGCCTTTGGATAACACATCACTAAATCTGTTAGAGACTTAATTGAAACCAGTTGCTGATGTGTTGATGCAGGTTGCTCCCCTCACTGGATCAGGATTGGTTTATGGACTTCCTGACAGTGATGATATGTAACTCTTGCAGTCTCGCAACTTGAAGAAACTCCTTAAGCAGCCACACATTGAGCCAGGAGGGCTTCAAAGGCTTTGGAAGGTTTTCACAGGAGGCAGCCAAGGCCATCACAAAATTTTCCTTCGACTCCAACCAATAGGCAAATGAAACTGAAGCTTTATAGTTAGTGTTGAGAGGAACATTAATCTGGTCAACTTCATAATTCATGTAATACCGGGCTTTATTCTTTCCCTTTGTAGCTGAAGAAAGTAGTTATATTCTGCTATTAATAGCTATAGGTTTGTCTTTTAGCAAGTGTTCAAGTTTAAGGTCTGGATGTGAGCAATTTAGTTAAAGTTAAATCAGCCCTTTTTAGAGTTGACAGTATATGAAAAACACTTCAACTGAAGTGAGGTCTATCTTGTTCTTGGGAAGTCTTTTCATTGTTGGACCTCAGTGAGTATACATGCATTTTTCAGGCAGAGTTGAGTTCTGCATGGTGGAGGCTGGTCTGTAGTTAGTTTGTTGTTTGCTCCTGATATTTTGTCCCAAAATTAAACCACCAGCAGTCTGGGTTACACTGCTGCTCTCTTTGCCATTCTTTCCCTGTCCTCAACAAGGATGATCTTCACTTTTATCACATAAGGCCATTTTTTTCTTCATGTATAGCAGAAATAATGACATTAGGGATTACACCTCAAGACTTTTCCTTTACAAGTTAGTGAAGAAGGAAGTGTCAAGTATTACCAATTTGGGTTGAATTGAGCAGGTGAAAGTGTATAGGGACTTGATAGAGTTGAGAATGACTGTACATATTTTGTCAGAAATATATCTGAGATATTATTTACAAATGGTTAGGATTACAATTGTTGGGACTGGTAATTGTATCTGACCAAGTTTTACTTAGGAAGGGGAGATTTTAGGAGAGCATTTTACCTCATATTTTCCTCCTCATCCATTCATTCATGGGCTTACTATCATCTAAGCTTCTTATGAACTATAAGTTGATGTCCTTAGTACATCTGGGCTTAAAAAGTATAAGGGCCTTCTTTTACTCAATTTGGCATTTCCATTCTACTAAATGACCCTTTAAATTAACAAGCCTTGGTGTCTTACTCACAGTTACCAAGTGCTTTTGGGATTCTACAGGCACTCAGATAACCAGGGGCACTCAACACCTTTGTCTTTCCTTCTGGTATGTGATTCACAGCAATTATGATTGATGGGATTGTGATGAAACTAAGCTTATATACAAAAAAATAATTTCATCAGATAAGCCCATCAGTAATAATCTGAGTACTTACCGTTTTGCCTCTCATAATGGCTAGACTACACGAGCAGTGAGGAGGGTGGTTGGTTCTTGTGTGTAATCCAGGTGGTGCATAGATGGTCTCTTGTTCTTCCTGTGTTGGGTAAATAAAAGACTGTTCAGTCTGGGGACATCCAAGGCTACAAATGTGAGCTAATCATGATTGTTGGGTTTCTGTAAAAACTACTACTGTTTTGTAAAATCTGTATAGGCTGTCCTTTATCACAAAATTCCTATTAAGAATTGCTCAAAAGTGTTTGTCATTTACACCAGTGCCTTAATCAATTTTAGAAGTTCGAAGTTCTTAACTCCCATCACTTTTTCCTCCTAAATACAGTATATTCTTAGTATGTTGGTGTGTGGTGCAGGTTGTGATAATGTCCTCTTGCTTGTCTTGTATGGGTTATTATGTAAACCTTCAACCATCCGTAAAAGGAAAGAGCAGGAAAATATAAGCTAGGATAGATTTTCTGTCTTTTTTTTTTTCTGAAAAACTACACCACCTTTGAAATAATAGTTCCTTTAACCATCTTCAAAACCTATGAACCCATGTTACAAATTATTCAAATTTATTGTGGTGCTGCAGATATTTTTTCTAGTTTCCTCATGCAGTAGATGTGTTTATGTGTACATGTTAAGAGTACAAGATAGATTTACAGTACAGTGTTTGGTAACCAAACAAAAATAAACTACTTGATAACTTTTAAGAACATATGATTGCTTAGTAAATGCCTTTCTTTTCTTGATAGATAAATGCCAGAAGTTAACTGCCTTGTTGGTGGTAGTTAATCAGTGAATGAGACCTCTTATTATGGTGAAGAACATACCATTGCTTACTAAATGCCTTTCTTTTCTTGATAGACAAATGCCAGAAGTTGACTTCATTGTTAGTGGTAGTTAATCAGTGAATGAGACTTCTTATTGGGATGTTTATTTCCTTACTGATTATTCACATTATTCCTTAGTCTCATGGAATGCCATCTTGCTCATTGATTGTCTTTAGGGAGGGTTCCACTTTCTACTTGGACTTCTTGTATAAATAAAAACAGTAGTTAGAGAGCCTTAATTTTGTGAAACTGCTTGAATGCACTTACAGATTAGGAAGAACACAGAATGACTCAGGATTCAGGAGATTATATCTGACTCTATTGCAATCTAAACGTTTCTTCCTTCATGGCTGGATATTTGTAGTTGCTTCCACCAAAGCAGGCAAACCTGGTTATCCTGTAGCTATCATGGGTCTTTTAAACATATAGGCATTTAATTAGAACAGAGCAGTCAACATTTAGACAAGTGTTGATTCATCAGCTTCTGAGGCCTTCACTCCCTGTAGTGTCGCTCTGTCTGAGAGTTTGAGAATATTTAATTTAGCAACAGCTGGCTTGCAATCTCCTAATGACCTTTGGTAGTTTATAAGCATTAACTTTTGGTATGAGGTTGCTTGCCTTAGGTCCATTCAGGTATCTCCACTCATTAGTTACCAAGCCAGATCACAAAAACTGCTAATATGCAGTGGCACCAAGCCAGATCACAAAAACTGCTAATGTGCAGTGGCTTCAACACATGGAATCCCCCATGGAAGTACCACACATCAGTTTACCAGGACCAGGCTTTTCCTAGGTACCTTCTGCAGACCAACAGTGATGACCAAGAGGACACCAGGCAAATCCAGAAAGACATTTTATGCAAACTACTGAGGTTTTGGTCCATGATGCTAGAAACACATTCAGTACTGTGAGAAGTCTGATGATAGGCAATGGTACAAGTGACAACTAAAAGACTGAGTTATCTTGGAATAATCATCAGATGACCATACTTGATGAGTGTGAACAAAATCCAACCAAGGCAGACATCAAAAGATTGGTCCACTGTTGCTAGTTACCTAGTTACAGCAAGCATTGCTTGGTATGTAGTCAAATAGAGGAGCTTGTCAAGGCTGGATGTGTCTGTAACTAAAAACTTTCGATGATATGACTGATCATAGATAAGGTCAGTATAGGCACTGGGTCTACCATAACTCTGACCATGTACTATGGCAGATGGAGATCCATATGAACATTAACAATGCTGTCACAGAGCCCTAGACATGGGAAGATGCTTAATTTCCATCTCATTTGACTCCTCTTTCCCATGAGACCACCACAAACGAAAGGCAGAGTGGGGTTCCTCAACAATTCTTTTTAAGAGTTTAAGTGAGTATAAGAGTGCGGCAAATGCATCCCAATCAGACTCAAGTCACATATAGTAGAGTAATCTCCTGTGTTCTTATCTTGTTCATGTTGCTGTCTGTAGTATGTACAACTCTTGAAAAGGGCACCTTTTCCTATTAAGATAACCAGACTACTTTTGCTTCCCTTTAGTAGGTCACATTCCTCCTGTGATATGTTTAATAGGGATCTTCTACAATATATTTGATAAGGATCTTCAGGCATGCGTTAGAGGCAAATTTATGACTGAAGGCTTCAGTCAGGAAATGAAATTTAGATTTGACCCAAGTCCTTTCAAACAAAAGAAACCTTAATCAAATTTCATAAAGTCATCAAGGCTGTGATGGTCCAGGACGTAAGCTTTGGAAGAAGAATGGAATTGTTTCCCCAGTGATCAGTAATAATCAGTCATCAGTAATAAATCAGTTACCAAGTAGAATTAGAAGTAGTTTATATGATCAACAGATAAGATTATTAAAAAAAATGTTACCACAGAAGTTTGTAATGATCAGTGACTCTTAGAAGTGCTCTAGAAGCCCTTCAAAGTTACCATCTTAAAATTCCCTTGTTCAGCTAGTGAAGTTGTCCATTCATGAAATAATATGAAGCTGATATAAGTGATGGGGTATGTTTGGTCCTTATATAAATGACATTAACATTTTCAGTGTATAGTATTTAATAATGATCCCTTTGGCCAACACAGTGAGAATTACTGTTAACTCAGTCATCTGGTTAAAATCTCCTTCAGTAGTAAAATTTGTAAAGCAGTGTTTTGCCTTTTGTATTTTTTTATGACCACATTAAAAATCTTTAAAACAACTCTTGTTTTATAGATAAATTATTGCTTTACTAAAATTTCCCCTTCTTTCTGGCAAATGGCATCAGACCATCTTCTTGTGTGTATTTAAAAAAAAATATGGGGCATAATGAGCTTTTAAGGTAAATCACCTCATGACATTCCCTCACTCCCAAGTAAACCATTGCTTATGAGTCAGTTGAAATTTTGGCATTTGTCTAAGCTGAAGCTGTCCATACTTGCAAAGTAAAGTCTTTGCAAATTGATGTTTTGTATCTATAACACAGATAGGTTTTTTAATGACTAAAGCTAGCTGACAGTTTATATACCAGTAGTAACTGTTTGGTAATTTATTTTTTCAACATAATTTATTAGTAAAATTAAAGAACTAGTATTAATGTTGAATGTGTAATCCTGTTTTTAAAAGGAATTGGTCATTTATCAAAAAAGACCATTTCCTCTGCATTAAATTAATATAATGATAATTGATGTTGCTGAAAATTTCATTTGCATGTCTCATTGGCTGAAAGAAAGGTCAGATAACTTGAAAATGGTCTAAAGAAAATAAGAACAGCGATAGTTGAGATGCTAGTTTCCTAACAGAATAATTATAATTTAGTATAGTTTCCAGTGTACTGAAAGACAAGCAAGTGGAAGTCTTATCACACACAATTTTGTATTTTTTAGAATCTGACCAATATTATTGGTCATCAGGTAGCATTTTTAGGAAAAATGTTAGGGGGTTGTTAGGTAAATGGTGATTGGTTGTTTTGAACAAGGAAATGGACCACTGCTTCTATTTGTGGTCTGTTGAGGTGCTAAATATAAAGCAAGATTTTTAGTAGCCATTTTCTGAATTCATTCTCTTGAAATCAGGCAAGTTTTTTAACAGATTCTTCACACATTTGTCCCCTGTAGATGTAGAAAGGAGGTAACACTGCTAATTTTAAAACTCATTTTGATTGCTGTTTCTGATGGGGAGTGAATATTTCCAGGTCTCAATATGTAGGAAAGTCTAATAAAAATTGTTTGTGTACTGAAGCCCCTGAGTGATTCATAAGGCAAATGTTACTGTCAAGCAAACAAAGCCATAGGTAGTACAGTTGAATCTTATTCTTTTCCTTATACCTCGTTTCCTTGATAATTTGTAGGATTTTCATTACTAGAGTTTTCGTTGAATTAGCAGTGAGACAAGTACAGTCTCAATTATTTTCAAATTCATTCATTTAAAATTATTTGGTTTCATGCCAGCATGGTTTAACTTTGTAGTTAAAAATATTAATTAGTTTGGACTCTAGGCTGCTCAAAGGAGCAAAATCCCATGTTTTCATAAGGCATTCTTATTCTGATAATTACAGAAATGTGAAAGATGTCTATATATGAAGTAAAGCATATTTTCTTCCTAACTAGGCTGTACAGTATATTGTTAAAAAATCAGTCTCACGAGCATTTCCATTGATGAAACTGACTAGTTGATACTTAGTAAATTGATTTCTTTTTGGTTGCAAAACCTTTCTCATTCTAAGTTTTAATTGGAATTGTTGAAGAGTTTTTTTTTTTATTCTCCCTTAGTTTCCTCTGATCTTCTTTCTCGAAATATGGTTATTAAGGTTAGATTTCCCTATGTAGATTCGAAATAATTGAGTATTGTCTTTGTGAGTATGTATATTAGTATAGGAGTATCATTTTTCCCAGTGGTGTGACAACTCTTGCACTAGCTACATGTTGACAATACATGATTTTGCTATTCATTTCCCATATTTTGAGTTTTAAAGTTGCCATATGAAAAGCAACTCGGTACCCCCAAAAATCAGTATTATTTAACACATCTTGATGACTGCAATTCACGCATCATCACTGAAACAGAAATGAGTGTGCTTCATGAATATCTTCTTGTAAGTTATAGTTGAATACTTCATAATTTAGGTTGCTTCAATAAGAACTGTATTCAGTATTAATTTTTGTAAGGGAAGGGTCAGTGCTTCAGAAGGGGGCAGGTTCCCCCTGCACTGTGAAGTGCTCAGAGTGACAGCTTGATGTATTTTTGTTAATCTTAATTCTGTCTCATATTCTCTTATTTCATTCCAGCTCATATTTTATTGTTATTTAAACATCTTTTCTTTCCTCCTGTATATTTTATAATAATCAATATCACCCTCCTTATCTTTAATGTTCAACCTTTTGCTATTTATTTCATTGACTTAGTCTTCTTTTATATTAATATCACTGAATATGTTGATAAACAGGAGGGTGCCTGTGTTAGTTTATTGCACTGTATGTATTAATGTTATGTTCACCTTTTAAGGAACGATCCTTGCGAATGAAATAGATAAGGAAATCTCATGCTTTTTATTTCATTCACCTTATAAAATATGAAAAGTAATGCCATTCGTCAAAAGATGAAAAAAGATTGGAGGAAAAAAAAGAATCATTGCAGTTCACTAAAGTTTTGTACTCTATTGTAGGGATGCACCAATAAACATTTGTTTTCATGCCATATTTATGAAAGGCTCAAGTACCCAACAGCCAGTACCTGAAGTACTTAACATATGAAGGCAGATCATGTGAAAATGTAGATTTTCATCTTGTAAATTCCATTGAACCTTGTATAAATCTCTCAAAGCTTTTAGGCAAAACCCTGTAACAAAAAAAAAAAAGGAGTGACACACTTGTGCAAGTGGTTCTAGCACATGAATCTGAGATGTAATTAATACATCTTGCAAAAAAAAAATGCAAATATGAGTGATATTCATTTAATGTTACTCTTGCATTGCCTGCCAGCACTTACATCAGTCATCGTAAAGGAAGAAAACATTTTTTATGTCATTAATTTTAACAATTTATTATGATCAAAGTAGTTATTTCCAATTTTTTTTGCACTGGAGTAGTGATGGATCATGCAAAAGGGATTCATATGAGTCATGTTGATACTTGGTAAAATTATGCAAAGCTTAATCATTACATTTTTTCTTATTTACAGCTTTTATAATATCACTCCAGTTTCAGTAAACTGCATGCACAGTATTTATAATATATAGGCAAGGGGGAATGCTTCACAACAATGTTAATGTGTGATTTACCCATGAAATTTTGTTATAATATATAGGACAGTCTTGCTCTAATGTTTGGTATATTTATACAGAAGTACAAACCATTGTTTAAGGCAAATCATTTCGTACTTTTGAGAATACAGGATGTCGTTGGGTTTAAAGTCTTAATGTGTTGTTCACAGGGACAGTTCACCATTGATCAAGTATGAAGTGAAAATCTTTTATTTTGCCCATGAAGGCTGATGTAGTAAGATCTGCCAATAGGAATGATGAAGTTTTGCAAGAGGCTGTTTAATTCATTTATTATGCATTTTCCCCTTTTAGTCAGTCATGTGATTGAGTCCAATATGTGACATTTTGTGTGTTCATTCATTTTTGGTTTCATTGCAAATGACTTGGAGATGATAGTGTATATTTAAGAATTTTTCATCTCTTAATCTTCTTTCTCATCTTTCACAGTACTATTATAATTGTTTTTGGATAATAGTATGGAATCTTCTCTTTTATTAAACACTTATCATAGTAAGACATGCAGTTGGTGAATTCTTCTGGTGCAGGTTCCTACTGATTACTTTTAAGCTGAAAGTGATCCAAACATGGTCTTCTGATAGGAAAAAAGAATACAGTAAACCCCCCGTATTCACGTTCTCATGGTTCGCGGACTCACGCATTCGCGGGTTTCTCTGTGGAACATATCTAGCCATCATTCGCGGAAAATTCGCCCATTCGCGGTATTTTTTCACTGAGAAATATTCACTAATTACTGTATTTTCATATAATTTTCATGAATAAATGCACTTTTTGTGATAAAACTATTAAAATATTCAGGTATAAGCATTTTTACAGGGTTTTTCTTGGTTTAAGCTATCAAAATGGGCAGTTCTAAGTGTTTTAGAGGGTTTTAAGCATTCGCGGATTTGACCTATTCAGCGGGGTGTGGGGCGATCCCCGCGGAATACGGGTGTTCACTGTATTGTCTTTGTATTTTTTATTTTTTTATGTTGTGAATATAGTACTTAGAATTAGTGTAATGTTCTGTAATGCTGAACTTTTTTTTTTTTTACTTAGGCATTCTTTCAAGTCAGAATGTTTTATTTCCTTTCAAGTTACATTTGTAATTTATTAGCACTTTTCAGACATATCTGGTAACTAAATTGTTGTATGGTATCCAGAGGAATTTCTCTCTTGAAATTTTGCAGGACCAAAGTTTGACAGTGAAACTCTTGGCAGGTGGGAGGCATTCCACAACTGCAGTATCTTTTATTCTTGAACTTTGTTTGTGGTTCTGTCGTGTTTATTTTGTAAAGTATTTTAACTTGCTTCTCCTGGCTGTCTTTGGTCTGTTTCACAGTGTAGGTCTTCTGTTTTGTGGAAACACTATATAAGTTAATGGCCTCTTTAGTTTTGTTTCATATGCGTTTGTGCACATTTTCGCAACAATAATTTGGTTAGAAACAAGTACTGAACAGGAACAATGTTGGTAAGCCCAACATTTTGGGGATCAGGTGATGATGCTGAAGAAAAGCTGGTGATTTTTAACTGTTATTCTTGTGTTTGTGTGTAGACCTCCATGCAGTCATATCGATATTTTTGCTTTTTTCATTTTCCATTTCTTCTGCTTTCAGGTGTCTTAGTAACACCAGTGATGGCTCTTTTATTTTACTTAAGACTGAACAGAGCAAATTTGCTTCAGCAGTTTGAGGCACTATTAATGCAACTTAAAAAGTGTGATGTTGGGAAATGTGGCATAGTGAAGTAAAGGGTGTAGCAACCAACTAGATCATGAAGATTTTAAAGATTTTAAACTTTTTGAGACCTAGTAATGTCATCCAACAAGACTCAGCATGTCATACACTTTGGCTTGAATTGTGTTCCTGTTTCAAGTTCATTTCATGACTGAACAACTATAGATTAAATTCATATCAAATGAGAAGAAACAACCCTTTCAGTTGCTAGACCTTTCATTAGTTTTGGAGCAAAACCTGTGATGAGCAACATTTTACTTTGTTCTTTGTAAAATCATTACGTGCAGTGAATCTCATTTTAGTTGTGATGCCTCCCAACAAGGATGCCAGGTCAATAGGGTACTTCTATGGGATTGTCATAGAGGTACACTCTGACCTCTACTTAGCCTGTTAGGGCATTTCAAGACCCAACAGGACACTTGCCCTCTTTTTCTGGCAATATAGTACCACCCTCCCAGTCAGTGAGTCTCCAGATAAGAAAGGTGATAGGTTTGTGTCTCCGCAGGAACAAATATAAAATTTTTGAAGTAATAATTTTATTTCATAGGTATACAACCCTTAACCATTCATACAGGAGGAAACCTCCCTCTGCCTCTCTGCTTCCTCTGCCAGTGGTGCATATCTTAGGACCAAAAATCAAATGAGGAAAGTTGGGTAAAGGTTTATATCCTTCTCTCCACCTGTGTGGGTATCTCCCTTCTTAGTACACGGGCCAGGTCCTGCACATGTGCAAAAAGTACTCCAGATTTGAAAAGACAAGTACAAATTACTTTGAAAGTTTGGGATTTTAGTACCATTTTAAAGGAGAATGTTTTGTGCGCTATTGTGGTATGTTTAAAAAGGTCAAAGTTTGAAATAATAAAGGTCAAAATGGCCTATTGAAAATGAATCGTCGTTTTCAGACGAGAATGTAGGAAAAATTACACAAGATCAAAGAGGATGCAGCAAACTCTTTTTATGACTAATCTTGAAGTTTTATTCATTTCTTATGGCTTTAAACTGATTGTTCTTGAGTTAGTCAGTCAGAACTTACCTTGTAAAAGGAAAAAATCCATTTTAATTATATAATGATGAAGATGTCAAATAGGAAGAACCCTACCTATGTATATTAAGGATACAGGTTATTTTAACAGTAACAAACACTATTGTCAAAAATGACTGTGTGAGTTGCCACCAATAGTTTCTCAAGAACTGTCTGAATATTGAGACCTCTGCACATACAATCTTATAACATCAGTGATAACTATAAGTAGATGTTGGTGATTGCTGCTGGAGGACATAAGAATTCACTAAAAACTTACATTAGACTGCTTGTTTTTATATAAGCAGCCTGCTGCAACAGCACCAAAAATAAGTGCAAATTACAGTCAGTAATTGCTACAACTGTACTTCAGAAGAGAGGGTGAGAAGGTTCAGATTGGAAACTAATAACCTTTCCTAAAGGTAAAATTGTAATAAAAACCTTAGAATCCTAAGCCAGAACAATGAAGGGTTTGTTTTAAGTTCAGCAATGAATAATAAATGTCCTATCATACAGTGCTGTTCAGTAGAGGTAGATGATCTGCTCTTCCATAATTTTGACATCAAAATGCAACAACCAGGAAGGATGTAGTACAAGCAGTTTAATAAAGAAAATGTGGTTGTCTTTCATGTAGGGTTTTGAGTGACTATCAACAGCATTAGAGGAATCAGGTCTGTGTATCTTTGTTGAGCATTGATAATTTTCTTTGCTTGAGATAATCTGTAATTGCTTATGCATTCAATCACGCAATGCCTTCATCATGCAGCGACCTAAAATGACACATACTCGTATGACTATTTATTAGCTTTGTTGACTGTTTGTCAAATAAAACAAAGCTTGTCAATTCTTTCAAATAAATCTTTTCCCATCAGTGGCTCAGCATATATACAGCAGTCTTGAAATGGTGGTGCACAATCTCTCCCCTTCATATTGTCAGGTGGTTCATTGGTTAGACAAGGATTTTATATCCTTTTTAATTTTTTCAAGGTATCTTTGTTATATTGCACACTTACTTTTTGCATGGATTTCCTTGATCCCAGTCTTCCAATTGACCTTTTTATTTTGCAATTCTACAAGTAGTTTATAAAGTTGGAACTTGTGGGTAAATCACTTTGATTAGTAGAATTCCCTTTCCTTACCATTATCTGTGAAAGACCTTAATCCACCTTTCATGTATTGACCTAGCGTTATCAGGGTAGCCGTCTAGTCTTGCTTTTCACCATAGAAATAAAGAAGTTAGCACCAGATTACTCCGTACTTTTCAGTACAGAAGGTATATGTGCACACTGTCACCTGATGACAAGTGAGTAAATAGTCAATGAATTACTTTTTTGAAATCTTAGATATCTCCTTATTTGGTCTCCTCAGCCAGACACTGATTACTTGGATTCCCTAATATACAGACCTGTATCAGGTGGATTCTTATGACTCCAGAAAAGAATTGCCTGGCAATGAATAAGCTGGTGGGTCTTTTCTCACTCCCTTGGTAGTTTCCTTATTCTTTCTCTTTAATAGCTGATGGTACCTTGTTGGTGGTCATTCATTCCCTTTAGTTTCCTCTGACTTAGCAGGCTAACTTTAACTTTAATCTGCTCTAGTTTTCATATCTCACTCAAAAATAAATCCTATGGGCAAGCCGTAGGAGGGTCAAGAAACATGATTCTTGTCTCGTTAATCTAATCTTTATGGTGAGCAGGTAAGCCCATGTAACATAATGTAGTTTTAACAGATAACATTCAAGTTATTTTTTAGTACATGTTCACTATTTGCTTTGTGTTTCCAGGTTTTTAAAATGTGTTGATAAACAACAACAAAAAAATCCTTCATCTTCTATTTCCTCCTACATACCTACAGACACTCAACACACTTGAAAGTAAAATCTTTCACTTATAAAGAAAAAATGCAAGTGAAAGCTTTCACTTTCAAATGGATTTGAGTGTTGGCAGTATGTAGGAAGAAACAAAGAAATGGAGGATTTTTATGCTGTTTATCAAATCATTTTAAAAACCTGGAAAGTGTTAACGGTATGTGTAAATTGGTGATTGCCGTTGGAGAATATAGCGTTTACCAAAAGCCTAATTAGATTGCTTGGATACATATATTGTCAGTCTGCTGCAACAACACAAAAAATTAATGCATCTAATAGTGTCACAGCAATTTTCAAGTAAAAGTTGGATAGTTAATCATTTTAAACATTAAGGAATTAATAATTATAGAAAGTCTGGTGCACATTATACCATATCATAGGTTAGCTTTTATAAGATGTGTTAGACTAATGAAAGCATATATAGGTTGATAATACTTTTAATAGAAAATTTAGAGAATGTAATAGTACAGTAGAATATGTTAATAACAGACTGAGCATAGGTAATTTTGACATAAACCTGAACCCTGTGAAAATCATAATTTATGTTTTAGCATTAAATATGTTGTCTTTCGCATGACGCAGGAAACATTGATTTCCCATAAGACGTATTATAAACTCCAGAACTGTTGCTTAGTTTTAGAATGCTAACCCTTGCAATGAAGGAAAATCATAAATGATTAGAAGAGGGTTTCATATATGTTATTGATGGTGATATAGTTAAGTGTAAGAGAGGTACTTGGTTGATGGCAAAATGCAGTCGTGTCTTCTGTAGGTGAGGTAGTAGGGATGACCTGAATTATCAAATTAAGAAGCCTTATGAACCTGTTATTGGTAACTATTTTAACACTCCATAGTTTGAACAAACTGCTGAACTGTGTAGAGACTCAAAGGGTTGATCCAAAGAATTTGTTTGTAAATTAGGTGAAAATTAGAAAAACCACTGAAGAAACTAAGGCAATGAGGTAGAGACCAGTGGAAATGGTCAGAATTAAAAGCTGTTAAATAATTCAGATAGGAGCCAAAGGAATACTGCAAAGACCCTTAAATACTGCTTACAGTACTGGAGGCAAGTAGGCAGTATGCCTCCTCCATATAGTGCCATTGGGAGCCTGGTTGATAACTTGACAGAAGGAAGGTGGTACCCAGTTTTTCATTATTGCCTGAGGTTGTAAGTTGCAAATTCTGCTATGTTGATCCAGGTTAGATTCACCCTCTATCCATATCATGTCAGTGTCCATAGAGTGGTAAATCAAGGTAAACATTGTTAGAAACTTGATGTATATCTCATTTTCTTTGCTTAATATGGCTCTTCAGAGGCCAGAACTTGCTAATGATCCCATACACTGAAGGGTTCATTGGCTGTCGTTTGTCACAGAGTAGTGTCTTGAATATTTTCCATTCATTAGCCTAGTTTAATACAGTATAGCCAATCAGAGGTCATAGTAGACATAGTTCTCTTTTGGCTTCCCCCATTGATGTCTTGCAGGGCCTCAACCTCATCCAGGACCACCACTACTTTGGCCTAGTATAGCTCTTGATACAACTTGTTCTTTGCATAGATAATGCCTGTATCATGAGTTTAATCAAGAGGTTATGCTCTTTGAGAGAACGTGCAGTGGTCATGACTGTCTTTGGTCATCAGCTCTTCATATGGCAATATGATGGACAGTCGTCAATGAGGATTATGGCCCCTACCCTCTGATAAAATCTTCATGGAACCTCTTGTTGGGTGTGAGTTTATTTAAAAGCAAAACTTGCCTACCAGAGAGTGTACAATTAATGTTAACAGCATAGGTAAGAGTGGGTTAGTCCCATGCATGAATGCATAACTTTCACTTATATGCAATACTTGGGTAGACTCGTATGACCCCCTCTTCCTTACACAGGCTAAATAGCATCTACTCTCAGCAAGTATCCTGTCTATTCCTGCCTCTCCTATCCAGTCTAAAGTAGAAAAGTTTATTAGCATATCCAAGATGTATGTATGTATGTATGTATGTATACTTATACAGTGTACATACATAGAGTATACGTGCATGCATCATACATATAAATACTGTATTATTAATGTTAATATTACTATAAATTAGTACTGTATATCAAATCACATTTCTAGATTTACATAATGCTCACTAAAATGATTTGTTCTTAAATGAGATAAGAACTGAAGCACAGCAAAGAGAGCAAGAGACCGGAAAAAAAGTAAAACAGAAAGCAATGTAGTTGGAGCTAAAGAGATACTGCAGAGTACCTTAAGCACCATCTACAGCACATACCTTGGCATACTTCAATTGGTGAGGTATGTATAATTTAGATATATATGTACAGTATATTTGTATAGGTACTGTAATTGGAGAGAATAAAGAATAACTAAAAGTATTTGGGAAAAGTTAGAGTGTTGAATTTTACTAAAGAAAAGTATGCATTAAGCGCCAGTTATGTTTATGATTAAATCAGTCAGGGAAGTCATGAATACTTACAAGCATGCACCCAAGACCAGGTAATGAGTTAAGCTTTAACAGAACTCTCTCCTGTCCCTCCCATAAGCATTCATTACACCTTGTCAACTTTTTATATTCGGAGTAACAAGGCATGTTTGGCAGCAGGAATGCAAAAGTGACAGCAGCTATTGCATTGCCACTTCAAATAAGAAAAATTGAATGTAACTTTATAATGAGATAGAGATAAAGAATATACAGTACATACAGTACAATATATCCTTTTCAGCATCCCTTTGGCTCCTAGCTGCAACCCCTTTCATTCCTTTTACTGTATCTCCCATCATATTCTCTTTCTTCCATCTTATTTTCCACCCTCTCCTAACATTGTTTCATAGTGCAACTGCCAGGTTTTCTTCTGTTACGCCTTTAAAATCATTTAACTCTCAATTTCCCTTACAGTGCTAAATAGCCTTTTAGGTCCCAGCTCTTAGCCATGGTCTAAATTTTAATTCCAATCCACTGTGTTTATATTATTATTGGAAACATCCATACAGGCTTAACCATCCCCCTTTTTTACAGCATCTAGATGGTTGTATTAAAATCTACTAAAGGTATTGGTTCTCTGTCTTAATGTAAGTAACCTCTTACATTGAAACTTATTAAATGAAATTTCAAGCAAACAAATGGAAGTGCTTTAAGTTGCTATTTATTACTAAAAGGCTAATAGCTGAATATAAAGTACCAGTATTCAATACAGATACTGTATTGGGAAATCTTCAGAATTGTGAGAAGATAACTTTCATATTCCACTAACTGGTACATTAGAGGAAAATGCTGGAAGTCTCAGTACGTCAAAATTCCTCTTGTTAACGTATCAATCTAAAAATTAGCCAGATTAAATGAGTTATTTCCCATAGGGGGTAATGTCTTCAGTGCACTTCATGTGGTGCACTGTAGGCATTACTAATGGTTGTTTGCAGTGGTGCACCATAGGCATTACTAATGGTTGTTTGCAGTGTTCCGTACGCCTTAGCTGCACCCACTTTTTAGCCTTTGACTTTGCTTCCAGTCCCACTTTCACAAGTATTTCTATCATCTTGCTGTCCACCCAGCCCAACTCCCTCCTTTTTTGGCTGAAAGTCATTAGTAGTATTAAGGATCCTAAGAACCGGAGAATATATGTAATTTATATATCAAATAATATATCCTTATTATTAATGTAATATCAGTAATGTATTTCAAGGCGTAACCAGATCTTGATAAACCATCAGTATGATTAGTATCCAAAAATTAACTTTACAAGAATATATTAGTATAATTAACACCCATAGGTGTACCTATTGTTTGTCTATATTGTTTATTCAGTTTAATAAAATCTCTGAAATAAAACTTTAACATATTTATCAAGTTAATTTTACTGACAATTAGCTTATGGTTACAGTATACTAATAACTCTGAATTGAAATATTTATTATAAAGTGCCACAGTGCGTCGAATAAATCATTGGGTAATGTCCAGTAAAGTGTACTGAAATCAAGGTAGCCTTCAAGTTACGAGGACCTACAGGATTATTTTTACGAATTTTTGTAACATAAACTGTGATATTCTTATATTCACAAATATTAAAATACAAATGTATTGTTTAGTAATCAATTCACTATATCTAATGGGGAGTATAATTGATAAGTGCTTCGTCACCAGTGGATTCAAAACGCTGCCTGGTTTAGAAACAACAACATACAGTAACTTTTGAGCACACAAGCAAAATTGAAAGTTGATGTAAACTCTCCTGTACATATGGCAGTCTCATTCAAATTTTGTACTTGGGATTTATATCAACCCACCTCCACCATGATAGCTGAGTTAATATTTGGGATTATTTTTACATATACATGGAGCAAGATTTTCTAATTTTTCAATTGTTTTTCATGAACTAGTTGTATTTGGACTCATTTTCTATTTTATCCTTTCAGTTTAGTCGTAAGAGAGTTAAGAATGTTAATTTAGTAGTGCTGTTAAACTTGTGATAATACAGTAATACTATGGTGTTAACATACCTAAGTTTGACTGACAGTAAAAGCTATCCTTTGTGAGTGAAATATGATAATGTTTGTTTTTGCAAGATGAAAATGATTCTGATCTATCTCAAAGATAAAACTAGAATTAATTTGACTGAAGTGCCTATTAAAACTCATTGAAGTAATTAATCATTTGACTTCATTACAAAGTGTTGGTAATGGAAACAAATGGTAATGAATGTGCCCACGTCCTAGGATTGATTTGAATTAAAGGTCCTAATCAACATTCATTCTCCACCATTGAAACAAATTGCATATTACTTCTACTTCTGATTTTACCCGACCTGGTTGGTGGCTTGTTGAATTTGGTCAAAACAACTTTTAATTACAGTATTCACATGCCATTCCCTGTTTTGGTAAGCACTGTTTAACACAGCAGTTTGTGAAATATTTAAATCGTTTAAATGGTTATGTGGTTGTCTCAGACATTGATTCTGTGTTGGTGTCAAGAGAATGCGCAAGAAGATTTTTTACAAAATTGCGAACAGTAATGGTGAGCATGTTCTTATGCTTGGCTCTTTCCTAGATAGTGACCCCAACAAAGTTCGGGGGTTGTTATCTAGGACTAATATTTCTTGGGGGTCATTATCTTTATGATATTTACAGTCATTTGTTTATGGTTTTATGGTCATCCCCAACGAGCTTGTACTAAACAAGCGGCAAAGGTGGATACATACTGGGTTAAAACCCTTGGGGGTCACTATCTAGAAAGATCCTTATGCTTGGTAGCTCAAAGTATAAAATGGCAAGACTTTGCCATATGTTTGATACTAACTATGAAGACATGAAATGACAAGTGTAATTAAATCTGTTGAAAGAGCATCTCTCAGTATTCAGTTGTATGTTCTATTTCAGTTCTATTATTCAGCTAAGGATACCTTGAAGTCACTGATGTGATAAGTTTGTCTAAGAAAATCAACAACCTTATTTATATAAGTCATAACTTTACAATGTATAGTAGCTATATATTGTTTGCAAAGTAATGCTTGTAATATAATGCTAGCAAGCAGTTATCCAAGTTGGTACTTTATCAGATATTTGTAAATAATCCTTGTTGTTAGAGTCACCAGTAGTATACGAGCAGATTCTTTGTTTCCTTAGTTCACATATTCCAGATTTTTTGTAAGCTTAATTTAGTCTTTCTTTTGTGACTTGATACAAACTTTTTGTAAAGGGCATTAGTAGATACTGTTGATTAATTAGCGCAAAAAGTACTCAGTATCGAAAGGTGCTCATTGATTAAAGACAGAACCAAACTAAGTGTGAAATTTTTTACATTTTTACTAATGTATTTCGTTGTCATACAAAAAGGCTTTTGTTTATGAATCATACAAAAATGCTCTTGTTTATGAATATTATGAAAGTCGGTCTGAATCATTACATTCATACTCTACTTGTAAGCCAATTTTATAACCCCACCCCTTCCCATTACTATTCACCCTAGAACTGCACTTTCTTTTATTTTTCCTTAGGACCAAAGAGGAAGGTGAAGAGGAGGAAGAAGAAGATCAAAATAACATCAAACGTTCTCGTCTTTCCCACTAAGGTGACTGTATCATCTCTGACATCTCTGATCTCCATTCTTCTTGACACTCCATTTATCATGTACTGTAAAGGGAGGAGGACTTAGTTTTTGTGGTTATGTTTGTAATATTGCATTTTTAAATATACAAAAACATTTAATGCAATACAAAAACTTGTTGGTTCCCAGTAAATAATTTTGCTTTGTAATTTTGTTTTTCATTTTTACCTTCTTATGTTAATGTATTAAGCACTCATTTTGAAAGTTACAGCCTTGGCCTTTATGGTAATAGTCATATTTAATCAACATATTATTTTCTCTTCATAGCCTAATGCTCCTTTTCCTTAACTGGACAAGGTTGTAGGTTTGTATATCTGTAAAAAACAGAAGAGATTGTAAATACTGTCGCACTGTAGACATTGCTAGAATATTGTGTTGCTCTGGGTTCAAGTCAAGGTTAGGTCTGATTGCTCCGAAATGCCTATTCGCCAGAATAATAAGAGTTGGAAAGTTGCAAGTGCATCTGCAAAGTCCAATGTTCATGGTAAATGGGTTTTGAAACCTTCGATTGGTTGCCAGTGGCTTTCTCATACTTTTCATACAAGTGCGGAATGTAGGCCATTACCCTGTAGTAGGGTAGTGCTGTCAGAGCACCTCACAGGGTGCACTATAGGCATTACTAAGGTTCTTTGCAGCGTCCCTTCAGCCCCTAGCTGCAAGCCCTTTCATTCCTTTTACTGTACCTCCATTCATATTATCTTTCTTCCATTTTGCTGTCCACCCTCTCCTAACAATTATTCCATAGTGCAACTGTGAGGTTTTCCTCCCGTTACACTTTTCAAACCTACCTACTCTCAATTTTCTTTCTAGTGTTGAGTGACCTCATAGGTCTCATGCTTGGCCTTTGGCCTAGACTCTATATTCCATTCAGGGCTGTAACAACTCCCTGTTGAGATGTCCTCAGACGTTGATGAAATTACCCTAGATGGTGTAAAATTTCCTTAAATTTTTTTTCATAATTTGCTTGACAATTTCCTCAGTTTATATATATATATATTATATATATATATATATATATATATATATATATATATATATATATATATATATATATATATATATATATATATATATATATATATATATATATATATATATATATATATATATATATATGTGTGTGTGTGTGTGTGTGTGTATAGCCATTTCTTATACACACAGTGACACAGCCAACTTACAGTCTTTACATGACCATTCCTTCTTTATTAATTGCTGCAGTATTCAAAACCTGTGAATGACAGGAAAATCATGGCTTTCTGCTCAACAAATGCATGTGTGAGCTTCTCTCGTGGGGTCAGAGAGATGAGTTTCTGATGAAAATTCACTTTAGGAATTGGTGTACTAATGCTGAATAACCTTCAGTAGTGTCCCAGGACTTGGCCTTACGATCAAAGCTCCATATAGGCCTACTATGCTGCAGTGTTCTTGTTACCTCAGTGTTTAATAAATTTAGGAGATCAGTGAGATATTTATCTTATACAATTAACATTTTATTTCATTTGACCAAATAATGCAAAAAAATGAAAACACACAGAAACCTTTTTATGAGGGGTACCGACTAAAGAAAAAAAAAAAATAGACTGGAAAACAGCAAGCCTGTTGACTCCAGCAAGTGTCAAATAGCTTCTGCACACACACATATATATAGGCTTAAAAACTATATACATGAGCAATATTTCAGCTAGTAAACCCGCATGCTCATCATTATCACTCACTTCTAGCTACTCTTCTTACTTTTCAGAACAATAATACTATAAACTCAGGATTTCCATTTTCCTAAACTTTTGAATATTTCCTCAGAATTTCCTTAAAAATATCATACCCTTAAACATTACCCTAAAAGAGCAAAAATTTCCTTAAACTGAGGAAATTTTATTAAAAGTTACAGCGCTAATTCCATTCCATTCCTAGACCATTAACAATCAAACATTTACACAGTAGAGGAGGAAAGTTTTGAAGAAAATGAATTCAATGGAGGAAGTACTCTGAACTTATTTTGTATACTTACAATGTTACAGATGTTATCTTCAAAAATAATTAACCCAAGTGACTGGTGTCCAACTGTGACATACACTTTACAACATAAATAAATAAATGAAATAAAATTGTTAAGGTGAAAGGAAGATTATCGGCATTTTTAACAACTATTTCAGCCGATGATGTGTGCGATCACACATTGAAAATAGTCATTCTAATTTCAAAAACTTACTTCAGGAGTAAACTTCCAAATTGGAGAGTGCGCCTGTAGAACACACTTAATTTGCAGAGGAAGAAAATCGTCAGATCCGAATCAAGTTCCTCCTTCATGAAGGCAATTGCGTTTTTCCTTCACCTTATACGCTGTTTACCTTATAATTTCATATTAATTTTTATCGTTTTATTTTTTGTATTAAATCTTACGTGCTTTTTGTCTTAGTTATTTATCATTAATAAATTTCAATATATCATGCGATTTTGGTGTTTCAGTATTAACATGCTGAAGATAAATTAATATTTTTGTAAAGTAAATGCATTAAAAAAACTTCTGGAGTTCTTCAGCAAGTTCGTTTCAGGCGGTCTTTATTATTAACGTCACCCTTGTGGAAAGTGAAGCCTGTATTAGTATACAATAGCATTATTCTATACTCCATTTGTGGTAATTTTTCTCATTTTGATGTACGTTCACTCACGGAGAGGGCAAGTTCAGTAACATTTTCAAGACATATTTTCCTAGCATTGAAATGAGGTTGCAGGGTCCGCAGGGACACTAGTTACACCCACTTCTTGCAGTGCACCACGTGCGGCGCACTGACGGCTCTAACCTCCCAAATCCGAGGTGTGGAGTAGTGGTCATCAGTTGCTGACAGTAGATTTACAAAGAAAATAAGTTATGAATGTTGAAACTTGGGGGAGAGAGAGATGATGCTGCGCGTAAGATTATGTTGACAGCTTAACTATAAAAATGTGGAGAAGCTCTCACCCAGAATTATATGTAGCGTATCGATTGATGAGTCTGGGAATATCGAAGCAATCTGACTGCAAGAAACGAATATTTACAGAATGTTAAAGTACTGAAAATAATATTTCACGTAATTTTGATAAATGAGCTCCTGGGAACATTAAGCTTTAATACCGAAATGTGATTCAATTGTTAAAGATTTCATTAACAATAGTCATGATAAAATATAGTTAGAGTTGGTGCATGATATGGAACGGAAAATACCCTGCTAGAAAGAGAGGTGGGGGAGGGATTAAAATCAACTGACCATGGATATTGATTCTGTATTATTGAAAATAAAACGTGACTTTACAAAAATTCATTGGATGGAACTAAAGGTTAAAATTAAATGAAAATATGTGTTCGAGCCAAAGCGTCTTGAAGCACTACATTACTATGGTGTCCAGTTCAGTAGGCTATAAGCTTTGGAGAGATACCTTACAGCATTTGGAAAATGTGTCCCTAGATTGTTTCTGGATGGTATTAAAAATATCATATTTAGTGACTGCTAAATATGATTAATGATGCCTTCAGAATAAACAAACATAAATAGCCTTTTAGGTTTGGTCCTACCAGGCTCTCTTTGATGGAGTGGGACCGAGAATCAAGAACATGACAAATGACTTGTAGATTATTGTTCGAGTAATTGTTATCATGTAATACTTTTTGCTGACAAACAATCAAGTAATGGCACTTAATGATTGGCCCTCTTCCGACTGCTGTATTCCAAGGACCTTGGATTACGCTTTCTCTCTTACCACTCTCTTGGCTCGAAACTATCGATTTCTCCTAACTTCCATGATCCTTGGGGGCATCAGCCGCGTCGCTCAGACGCGTACCTTCCATACAGTCTCAGCTGGTAAATGTAACAGTGCTGAAGTTCATTACAGACCTTCAAGCGTAGCATCCAAAAATAATCAAGTACGTAATGCAAGGAATAAGACTTTCAGTACGTTATTCAGCTTTTGGATTTTGTGGGTAAAGTACTAAAGCCTAGGCTTTGTTTGCTTCTTTGATAAATTGGTAAGGCAAAGCGAAACATGCAAGTAGTCAATATAGCTTGAAGGAACGTGCCGTGTTGTCCTAAATTTTGGTGGCGAGCGGTTTTTGGTTGGATCCTAACCCTATTTACACAACTGTTGCTGACATAGTATCCGGTATGAGTCTGTTGGATATTTCTAAGGTAATTCTAAGCCGGCTGTACGCGGTGAGCTAGACTGTGGCAATTGGCGTTTTTCTATGTTATTTTACTTGCTTTACAAGAATTTAAAGTAATATTTTGTCGGCCGGCTCTAACTAAACTGTAATTGACCTTTGAAGACTACACGACTTGAATTACCTAACACGGGGTAGGTCTAAGCCGGCATTCCGCGGCAAGGCCCCCCCCCCCTCCAAAGCTAATACGGCAAAATTGTAACCAGTAAACACCTCTAGGGTACGTTAGGTTGGTATTTTTAGGGTTGTTTACTGGTTACAATTTGCCGTATTAGCTATGGAGGGGGGGGGGCGGCTTCCGCGGAATGCTGGCTTAGACCTACCCCGCGTTAGGTAATTCAAGTCGTGTAGTCTTCAAAGGTCAATTACAGGTTAGTTACAACCGGCCGACAAAATATTACTTTAAGCAAGAAATGGAGGAGGTGCTGGTGTTTTTGTTGGTCAGTTGGACTATTAACCTCATACCCAACATGGTTGGCTATCCTTTGGGAACGCGGTTTTTTGGAAACGGGAGAAAGGCCGGACCACCATGTTATTGTTATTGAATGGTTTCGCCTATGCGCAAGTCATCAGGGAGCCATATGTTTAAGAAGTGATTGGCTACGGAAACCTATTATAAAAGGGACGATATTAACTTAGTGTAAAATGACAAATGAAAAATATATTAACATCGAGGAAAATAATTTTAAAAGGATTATGGAAAGGCTTTCATCAAATGTATTTTGTCTGCAATTTATTCAATATATTATGGCAAGTCGCTTTAGTTATGTCCTTTAAAGCTGCAAAACATGCTTGATTGCAATATTGCAATGCTTTGACACATAACAGCTGTTCGTAACAAGATCTACAATGAATGCACTTTAAAACAAAAGTCAATGAAGTAGCAAGTAGGTCCTGGACAGTCTGGACCCAGCTGAGAGACTGTGCTTGCGTCAGTGCTTAACATCACGTAAGTTGTCTGTCTATATTGTTCAACTACCTCTCCAATTTAAGTGTCACTTATTTCAATTTTCAAAATCTGGCCACCCTGGTTGAAAGCTAATTGGTACTTTTAAGTTTCATTAGGCAGGTAAAGTGAGAATTTGGAATCGAGGCATAGCTTCAAAAAACTGGCTTTGGCAAATCATGGCTCTTTTGGTACAGATGTGTCATTCTTGTTCCTTGGATTATTTTCAGCTATTTGTCAGTTTCTGACATTCATCTAGGTAAAAGTGTTTAAAGAGTATTATATTACTTTAAACCATTATTAATTTTAATTTAGCTATGCACGTGCATAATTGTGTAAATGTATATACTGGATTGTGTTAATCTGTGCAACTGTATTGGTATGTCATATGTTTATTTTTAATCATAAATTTCAGCCTTAATATTTCCATCACTGATTGACCACAGCCTATGTCAGTGCTTAGGCTTTGGCCTAAATTCTGTAGTCTAATCCAATCCAGTACTGTATTTGATTTTATGCTGTGATCTAAACTCTCCTTCACATGATTAATATGAAAATTTATGCAGTAGTTTTAAAAAACTGGAACCCCTTATATCTTAAAATTATGGGGGACCACTTTAGGAAACCAGGTTGTTTATGTGGGGAAAAATATTAAAGTGAAAAAGGCTTACTAGGAAGTATTCCAACATTCATGATAGCCTACTTTTTGAAGTTCTGATTTTAAGGTAAGGTTTATTGAAAGTTTGTGACCTAGGTTGGCAGTGGGGTTGCCCTAAGAAGCAGAGGCCCAATTCCTAGCCAGGTAAGCTCAGTGCTGTAGATAATGTGTGGTTGGAATAGGTTACAACTATTTTGATACACATTACTCTAGAGGTAAGTTAGGTTGGGGGTTCAGGTGAAGTCTACCCCATAGTTTCCTAGGTTGGATAAAGTAAATGATTTTATTTCACTTTTAATTTTCCCCACCCTAAAAACCTGTCTTTTCCACTTTGTTACTCCTAAGTGGTAGTAAAGTAAGGAAAACTGTATTGTAACCTCCGGAATACAATTATGGTTTAAATTAAAAATTGACTAGGGTAATACTGCAGAATACTTGAGCACATTTTGCCATGCCCAGTGTTTCTCCCCCCCCCTTGCCAAGTTAGAGCACAGTACTCTAGTATAGGTTAGGATAGGTTCTGTTAAAATGTCTTTCATCTGCCTTCAGGCAGGCTGCAACTTGTGGAAATAGCATGCTCACTATTTGTAAAATTTCACCTTGACCTATTAGTGAAAGACTAGTGCAGAAATTAAGTTACTCAGAAAATTTGACACCATGAAATTACTTTAGAGAATCAGTTAAACTGAATAAAACACTTTAATCTCATCTGCCATAATGAGACAACCCTGATTTTGTTGTGTACTGGATTAGAAGAAATAGTTAACAATTCAAGATCCCATCCATCCACACATGCAGGACCTTTAATTTGTTGTGAAACAGGGATGCATGTACAGTATGTTAGAGCAACAGGTCCTTACAGAGCTGGGAATAGAGAACTTCATAGAAGCTGAAGAGCAATCAGAGTAAAATGCAGAGTGATAAGCTAATCAAGGGGGCTCAGAGGGGCACCCTAGTTTAGGTCAAGATTAATCTCCCAGAGGGGAGATAACAAAGGGAACCCCTGATCCAAACTAACCTGGTGTGGCAAAGCAAATGGATTTTGTATACACAGTATGTTTACATTTCAGCATAAAATTTCCCAGTACATGCCCTAGTTCCAGATGGTATGTGAGAAAATAGAGAGTATGTGTTAACTAAAGTTGTTCTTGCAAAGACTAAAACCATAGTCTTTATATTTGATATTTCTCAGGCGTACCCAGACCTGGTTGAAGTTTTGATAAAGTTAACAGGTTCCCTATGTGTACTTATGGGAACCAGCTGCACCCACAGGATGCCTGTTGCTAGTACTTAAACTTTGCATATAGACATTCTCGTAATGGTTTTCTGTGCAGTATGCTCTTGCTACAGGTTTTTTTAGTGCTATTATTAGGGATGATGATACCAGAGAATTCTGCAACTCGTGAGGGTGATCGCAGTAGGCCCTGTTTGGATAGACTATGCCCTAGCTTTGATGTCTGCTATTGATCCTCTGATGTGCCAAGGTGATGTTCATCTGTGACTGTTTCAAATTGTTCTTCTTGGTGTTCCTGTTTGCTACATTCTGGTGGGGCTATCCTGGCTGGTTTGGTTTGTTCAGTTAGGCATGAGGGAACTCGTAGAGAACACTGTGGTGGTCTTGCTCTCCCTTGAACAAGGATGGTGCATCCTAGTTTGGGCCTGGCTGTCAGTCTTTCACTGGTGTAGCAGCAGTTTTATAATCATTTATGGTTTTTAAATTTATTTCCTGATGAATGGCATAAAGCTATTATAATTCCTATCCCTGAATATGGAAAGGATCCTAGTAATGTAAATAATTACAGACCAATTTCTTAACAAGCTGCTTATGCAGATAGAGAAAATGGTAAATGCTCAACTAGCATGGTACATTCAAGAAAATAAAATTGACTCCCACCCAGTTTGGGTCACAATGTAACAGATCTACATTAAATTCTCTCTCTAACTTGGGAATATGTAGAGGATTTGAACGAAAAAAAATTACTATACTGTCTTTTTGACATTGAAAAGACATACAATACCACATGAAGTATGCCATATTAAAAACATTATATAAAAACAGCATCCATGGAGATTTACCCAGCTTTATCCAAAACTTTTTGACAGATTGCAGTTATCAGGTGAGAATTGATGATGATCTGTCCAGAACATTTCTGCTTGAAAATGGTGTTTTATATAAGTAACTTACCAAATAATTACATAGCTATAGTTTCTACTTTATGTAGCAGCTCAAAATTCGAAATTCACGGTTGCGCTCTTTTGTTTTGGGTGTAGGTATGCTGCCCCGCCCACTATCGGGGAAGAATAGGTACAACGTAGCTAAGGAGCTCAGTTAGTTTCTGCCAGTTAATGACTGAACAGCAGTTATTAGCAGCTCGTTTCATTTTCACCGGATGGTCGGAGATCGTCTTTGGTTAAGTACTCTTTGATTTTTGGTGGCGCAGCTTATCTAGAATTTTGGATACTTCTTTGATTGTGACTTATTCATTTGGAATTTTGACCATTATGTCGGACTCTAGTTTGTCTAGCATTAGGTACTGCAGCAAAGGCTGCAAAACTAGACTCACCTCGGCAAAGTATGTCTCGCATACCATTTGTTGTACTTGTAGGGAACAAATTGTTCTCCTGACTTGAATTGTGACAGATGTAAAGACTGGGGGAAGAGTAAATAGAAGACTTTATAACCACACTTAGACAAATTGAAATGTGACCGAATTAGAAAAGCTACAGCTATGGCCGAAGCAGAGGCTTCCGCTAGTGTAGGTCATTCTTCAAGGGATGATATTGATGTTGTGCCTATCCCTTCAATGCCTCTGACAGCTTTTTCTCCCATTTCCAGTCCTCCAACTTTTCCTGTCACTCCTGTACCTGGCTCTCATTCTGCTGAACCCAATGCCATTGCCAGCTTAGAAGCACGGGTAGATCAAAAATTTAATATACTTGTTAATACTGTTTCCCAAATTGAGAACTCTGTGAAGGTCCTAATGGACAAATTTAATAGTGTTGTGTCGAGTGAAGTGTCAGTGGAGGGGGCGGCTGTTCGTCCCACCGATGCTCCTAGACCAAGGTCCCTGCTAAACTCCCCTTGCAAACATGGGAGGAAGCAAACTGGCAGTCCAAGGGAGGTCAGTGGGGTTTGCCCACGAGCAGTCGTCGCTTCATCCGAGCCTGTTGTCCGCTGATCCCAGGCTGCGGAAGAATGCTGTTGGAAAGGTATTAGAATGGATGCCCATACCCTTTCTTCAAGTGATTCAGATTCTCCCGCATCTAAGAAACGCAGTGACCGTTTTGCCCAGGTATCTAGGCCACTGAAAAGGCCTGGCGCTCCAGTGGATTCACCCCCGTCTCGTAAGCGAGCAGTAGAGAGAGAACATAGCCCTCTCCCTTCTTGTAGTTTTTGGGATTCGCCAACAAGAGATTCTCGCTCCCTCTCACGTGCAAAAAAGCACCCAGTGTACATTAGTAGTGTGCATAAGCGCCAACTTGCAAATCGTTCGGCATCTGAGCTTTCACCTTCAGAGCGCCCAAGGTCCGAGCGCCAAATGTCCGAGCGCCCATCATTGTCTGAGCGCCCATCTTCATCCGGGTGCCCATCACATGAGCGCACAGCTCTCGCCTTACCTGCTCATGAGCACCCAGATTCCAAGTTAGAAGAGCCCGTGTTTGACCGCCAAGTGTCCGTGGACAATGCAGTCCCTTCCAAGGAGTCAGTGTCTGCTTCAACAGTGGGTGGGCGCCTGTCGTCCATGCGCCCATTTGCTGGGGGCGCCTCTCCCTTATTCCACCCCACTTCTAATTTCTTCGTGAACCCGCAAGGAGAATTTCCAGTTTCAGACACCGCAAGAGAATTTCCGTCGGCTTCTCAAGACCCCTCATTGGCGCTGCTTCAACTCTGGCTTGATAAAGTGTTGAGCCTTCTTGAGAAGCCAACTCCAGTAGTGCAGGACACCGTGGGACCCCCAGGATCACCCGTTTTGTCCATCAAGGAACCTGCAGAAGAGGAACAACCTACCTCTCATTACTCGGCTCTACTCAGTCATTACTCGGCTCTACTCAAGTTTTTCCTGGTCTGCTACCCGTCGTTCTTCTCTCCAGTTGTCCCATTATTGCCGGGTTCAGCCTACCTGATGCGACAGCCACCAGGTACTGCCAGACTGCCGCGTATGGCGTTGTCTTCGTTGTTGAAGAAAGCTTTCGGCTGCATGGATACCTGGCTAGTAGAGAAGAGGAAACTCGCGAAGGCGGTTTTCTGTGCGCCTCCCTCTCGTTTAAGGCAGAAGTATCTGTCTTATGCAACTGGAGACGCTCCGTCCTTGGGAGTTTCTGCCTCCTCTCAAGGGAACTTCTCCAGTATCATAGATGCTTCTCATTGCTCGGCTTTCTCTTCGGCCAGAATTCTCTTCATAACCTCGGAGTTGGACCATCATCTTAAAGATATATTCAAAGTCTTTGAGATCTTTAATTTTCTAGATTGGACGGAGGGAGCCCTAGCCAAGAAGGTAGAAGACTGTACGTCCCTGTGAGAGAACTTCGCTTCGGACTGGCTGGGAGTACTGGGGTGCGCGGATAGAGCTGTAAGAGATGTAGTAGTAGAACTAGCAACCATCTTCACAACAGGAGTCCTCAAGAAACGAGATTTGTGGTGCTCGTATATGGCAAAAGGAGTCGCCCCATCAGAACGTTCTTCGCTTCTGTTTGCACCCCTGGACAAGGATAGTGTTCCCACAGGAGACACTGGAACGGATTTCATTGGATCTACAGAAGAAATCGACTCAAGACCTCATCACTCAATCCACCAAAAGAACTAAGTTCCCTGCAAGAGCCACTTCAAGTACAACTCCTAGAATGTTGTCGCCCCTGCAGCAACAACCCTTTCAAGGTGGTAGAGGCCATTTCCAGTCCTGACCTAGAACAAACCTCCGAGTCTCCAGGCCATCTAGGAAACCCTTTAACAAATCTACTCTTAGAAAATGAGACTCCCGTCCTCCGTGTTCCAGTGGGAGCAAGACTTTCCTGTTTCTGGACAGTATGGGAGAAGAAAAATGTGGAACCGTGGGTGTGGAAAGTATTAAGAGAAGGCTATGCAATCCCCTTCGGGGAGAAACCTCCCTTAGTAATCTCTCCCATCAGCTTAGCAGCCTATTCAATAGACTCTACTAGAAAAGAGAGCCATGGAAGTAGTCGAGAATGTAAACACAAGGGGATTTTACAACCGCCTCTTCGTGGTTCCCAAGTCATCAGGAGGATGGAGACCTGGACGTCAGTGCCCTGAACCACTTCATTCAAACAACGAAATTCAAAATGGAGACGAATCAGTCTGTTTTGTCAGCCATCCATCAGGGAGACTGGATGGTTGCAATCGACGTGCAAGGTGTGTACTTCCACATTCCAATTCATCCGGACTCCAGGAAGTATCTGAGATTCGTGTTCCAGGACAGTGTCTTCCAGTTTCGAGCACTCTGCTTTGGACTCTCCACGGCCCCTCAAGTTTTTACCCAGGTACTCGCTCCCCTAGCGAAATGGCTACATGTTATGGGGATAAACATCTCTCTGTACCTGGACGATTGGCTCCTACGCTCCCCCTTGAATTCTCGGTGCATGGAGGACCTTTTAATAAACTTCAAGAAGTCACAGTTAGCCCCAACTCAGTCTATTCTATATTTGGGGATAGTGATAGACTCTGAGTTTTCGGGCTTTTCCATCCCAACAAAGGATGCTATCTTGCCGCAAGGAAGTCCAGGACTTCGTAACTCGCCACTCCTGCTCAGCCAACGCATGGATGAGTCTTCTCGGAACTCTCTCTCCCATAGAGAAGTTCGTTCCCATTAGGCAGGCTACATACAAGAGCACTGCAATTTTACTCAAGGCCAATTGGAAAAGGAAGTTCCCAGACTCATTCATTTTCAGCATCACTCCCCAAATAAAAGAAGACCTCAGGTGGTGGCTAGCAGAAGACAGATTCTCGACAGGAAGGTCTCTGGCACCAACGAACCCCAACCTAACGTTATACTCAGACGCTTCGGATCTGGGTTGGGGAGCCCTTCTCAACAACATGGAGGTGTCAGAAACTTGGTCTCCTTCTGAAAGAAATCTCCACATCAACGTAAAGGAACTAAAAGCGATTCATCTGGCACTTCAACACTTTGCAATGCTAACCTTCCACAAGACAGTAGCAGTTCATTCGGACAGCATGACCACCCTAGCTTATATCAAGAATCAAGGAGGGACCCATTCTTTTATGCTCTATGAAGCGACAAAGGATTTTCTTCTTTGGGCAAAGAGCAACAAGACCTAATTAGTGACTCGCTTCATTCAGGGCAAGATGAACGCCCTTGCGGACGAATTGAGTTGTGGCAAACAGATCCTAGCGACAGGAATGGACTCTCAATCCACAGGTGTGTACCGACCTGTGGAAGCTGTGGGGAAAGCCGTCGATAGACCTGTTCGCGACGTCAAGGAACAATCGTCTTCCTTTGTATTGCTCCCCAGCTCCTGACCCACAAGCATGGGCAACAGATGCCATGTTGCAGGACTGGTCGAACCTCAACCTTTGCGCGTTCCTTCCCTTCAGCATGCTGAGGGAAGTGTTGAAGTTCAATTCACACTACGTGTCAATGACACTAGTCGCTCCCTTTTGGCCACACAGAGTGGTTCCCTGATCTGTTGAACCTTTTGACAGACTTCCCAAGGCTACTACCTCAGAGAAGTCTTCTCAGACAGCTGCACTTCCTCCGACACCATCAAAGGTTATCCACTCTCACTCTGACAGGCTTCAGGCTTGTGAGAGCGGAAGGATTTTCAAGAAAGGCTGCAGAGGCTATTGCTAAGTGCAGGCGACAATCTTCCTCTGCAGTCTACCAATCCAAGGGGGCAGTTTTTAGGAAGTGGTGCCAAGAGCGAAATATTTCCTCTTCTCAAACGTCTGTAACCCAAATCGCAGATTTTCTTCCATATTTCAGAACATTGAAAGGACTCGCCTCATCTACCACCAAGGGCTACAGAACGATGTTGAGTTCAGTATTCAAACATAGAGGACTAGACCTGTCTTCAAGCCAAGACATCAGTGATTTAATCAAACATTTGAATACTAGTAAGCAAGCTAAACCCTCAGGAGTCGCCTGGAACTTGGATGTGTCCTCAACTGGCTTTCAGGACCATCGTTTGAACCTTTGGAGTCATCACTTCGGAATTTTACGAAGAAGACATTATTCTTGGTGGCACTGGCTACAGCCAAGAGAGCCAGCGAGCTTCATGCCATTGATAAAAGGATAGGTTTCTCACAAGGCAATGCAGTATACTCGCTAATTTTGGATTTTTTGGCCAAAAATGAGGACCCAGCTAACCCTTGGCCTCGCTCCTTTTCTATCAAGAGCCTCTCAGAAGTACTAGGCCCATCTGATCAAGAGAATGTCCTCTGCCCAGTAAGAGCTCTTAAGAGTATACCTCGAGAGAACCAAAAACCTTAGAGGATCAGCCCCTAATCTTTGGTGTTCTGTTAAAAACCCCAGCCGTCCTTTGTCCAAGAATGCACTATCATTTTTTTAAGATCCGTGATTTCGGAAACACATTCGGGAGTTCAAGACGATTTACTACCCTTGTGGAAAGTAGAGACTCATGAAATAAGAGCTGTGGCAACGTCTTTGGCTTTTAAACGTAACCTGTCTCTCTCTTCAATTTTGCAAACTACATTTTGGAGGTGCAAGTCAGTGTTTGCCATGTTTTACTTACGGGACATTGAAACAGTGTACGAAAAATGCAGTACTTTAGGTCCGTTCTTCGCAGCTGGCATGGTATTGGGGGATGAAGGATAGGAGGAACGCCTTCCCTTTTCCTCTATCCACTCTCCTTGAATAAGGATAGTTGTAGTTCTTGGGAAGTTTGGTGGACACTGAGTCGTGAGTGTCACCAATCTGTACTGTATTTTATGGTTTTGGCTAAAATGATGTGTGGTGGTGTAGGTTAATTTGATCTGGTCTTTGTTGTTCTATTGTACTGCACCCAGGGCAAGGGCAGATCCACATATTTGTGACCCTTTGGGATTCAAATCCTAAGCTACGTTGTACCTATTCTTCCCTTATAGTGGCTGGGGCAGCATGCCTACACCCAAAACAAAAGAGCGCTACCGCGAATTTCGAATTTTGAGCTGCTGCGTAAAGTAGAAACTATAGCTATGTAATTACAGTATTTGGTAAGTACAGGTAGTCGTCGACTTATGACCTATGTGACTTACGACCGACCGACTTTACGACGGCTACGACAATATAATAATATATAATAATATTAATTTTATATTTTGCTAAAATACATCAAGCGTGCGTACGATACTTTTTCCCGCTACCGGCAGCGTGCTCATATCCGAGAGAGGCTCAGCGTTCAGTGTGTTTGTGTCGTTACGGTCACATGCATTATTACTGAAAGACATTGTTTGTTTGCTCCAAACCCCAATCAAAGATGTCTTCAAAAAGAAAATCTTCCTCAATTTCCAATCATGCAAATAAATCAAATGTAATAACAAATTATGTATTTAATTCAAACCTATAAATAAATATAAAAGTAAATAATACGTCATACGTGTAGCCGATTGGCAATGCAAATGGCGGATAAGAAAATGTAAACAGACCAGATGGTTTGAATGCCTACAATAAAAATGTTAAATACAGTAATAAAAGTAGGTATTAATCAAGGAGTTCAAGCATGATAAGATTTCATATGCTAAATGTAATAATAGGTACTATACATGCACATTTTTGGGATAATATAAAATGTATATGTAGGCTAGTCAGTTGTCTATGAAAATGTAAAAAAAAAATACGTACATGTACATGTGTGTGTGTATGAATATGGTAAAAAGGATAAAAAGACAGCTCAAACATGATTAAATTTATTCAATATGCTAAAAAATAGACAGTACAGTATACAGTACATACTTAGGATATAATATATGATGGATAATATATGGTAGGTACAGAATACATGTACATATGTGGTTGGTTGACTTACGACGAGATCGACTTACAACCGCTCTGTCAGAACCTAATGCCGTCGTAAGTCGACGACTACCTGTATATATAAAACTTTATTTTATTATAAAAATGTCATTTTCACAAGGAAGCGTCCATAGTGGCACACTGTTTCCTTTAGCAATAAATGATATCAGTAATAATCTACCTGTTGGAATTAAAGGTAACCTGTATATGGATGGTTTCTATATATACTGTATTATTCAGCATCTCGAATAAAACATGCAGAATTACTCATTAATAAAAGCATAATAAAAATAGATGAATGGGCCTCATCTTAGGCTTTAAATTTTTCATATATAAAACTCGATCATGCTTTATAAAAAAAAGTCTCTCTCTCTCTAGAGAGAGAGAGAGAGAGAATCCAGACTTTATAAACAGTCATCCACCGCCTTTCCCAATTAGAGCTAGAAGATTATTTGAGTCGCTGAATATGAATGTACAGTTACCTTCAATTGTGTGGGACCACCTTGATGTGGTGAGGGGGCTCTTGAGTCTTATATTATTATACATTTATTTGGACTAATTTTGTGGAATTTTCCACTTTTTGTAAAATTTATTGAACCTGATAAATAGGAAAAGAGATTGTAGCTGGGATTGGGTTTATATCTGAAGCTAAATAGTGGGAACTGTGGTAGGACCATCAACTAACTGGTTATGTTCAGACCCGAGAGATATCGGATTGATATCTCAAAGGCGGAACTATTTTCTAGGGCTGGACCATGGACTTCAGGGGGTTCTGGTTCTGGGGATAGGACTCTCAGCATTCTATCCGGTTTGCCCATAACATGATTAGGGTGAGGATGATTGCATTCTTGTAATACTCAGTCCTAGCAAGCAAGTTTGGCTTGCCCTTGAACCACACTAATCAGGTTGTGCCCTCCCCTGTGGGGTAGGGCAGAGGGCAGACATTTGGGAATTGGTTCTCACTTGTGCCATTAGTGGAAGAATAAAATCCGTGAAAGGCTGAGCATATCTTTTTAAGGTTTTCAGGTTTATTTTATTTTTTCCCCCCTCTCCAGTCTTTGTCTAGTTGTTATAAGGATGTGAGTACCCTTGGGCCCTATGATGATGCTATTCTGGCACAGATGACGACCTCTGCACCCGTCTGGAGATTGAAAATTCTCCAAATGTTGATAACTTCTCCAAAAATAAATTAACATATAGTACTACAGGTAATAACAAATCTCCTGATACCCCTCCTGACTTCTCCTTCCCTGGACCCTCTAGCCAATGCTCCATTGATGACAACTTCAAGCAAGGACACGAACTTCTCTAAGAAATCTTCATTGAAAATTAAGTCCTCAGCACAGTCAGGTTGTGTGAAAAATTTGAGAATTCTCCATATCAAAGACTTGGTCAGCTGTGATTATGAAATTATGAAATGATCTCGACAACTTTGAAATCATTTGGAACTGTTGTAGAAATCAGGATGAACTTTGATATTGAATCTAAATGGGAAGCTTGGGTTACCTTTTAGTAGTCGTGATGAGGCTCTAAAGGCTAGTAGTATGATAAATGCCATACAAATAGGTCAAGCTACAGTAAGAGGAGCCTTAAAGTTCCCAAAGATATGGACGTTTATGTGCCATCTAAGTGGGCTCAGGATATACCAAAGAGAAAGCAGAATTCAGAAGTAAGGACTCCTAAACCTCCTATGCGGCTCGTAGCTTCAGCCAAGGAGGAAAATTATAACTACTACAAATTTTGTAGGTTTCTCCAGAACAAGGTGGGAGGAATAAAGAGCAGTGATATTTCTTGTTTTGGGAAGAACACCATTCTTCATGCCAAATCCACAACCCAAGCATATATGCTGACCTTGCTGGATATTAAAAAGGATGAAATGATTATGAGGATCAAGCCCCACTTAAGCTTTAGCTATGGGAGAGGAATGCTATTTGATGAAAACTTACATGGCATGACAGAAGAAATTTTAGAAATGAGCCCCACTTCAGTTTGGAGAGTAAAAAAGGCAGCTATTGCCAACATGATCATTTTAACAGCAATACAATGAAGGCAGGGGAAGCACGCAAACAGGTCAAGAAAGTCATATTTATTCAGTTGCAACGTTTCGAAGCCAACCAGCAGGCATCACTTTCAAGCTACCTTTGTAGACTCTGAAGTACTTTCTCTTGTCATCAGTATTTGAAAATGAAAGGGTACAAATACATCCTTTCCAGCACTTTAGAAGACCAATGCAGTGCTATCATTGCTTTTAAGTTTGGGCATATCAAAAATTCAAACTAGTGATTATCCAACCAAAAAATTATTTGAATTAAGAGATGTATATATATACAACCATCCACCACCTTTCCCAGTTAGAGCTAGAAGATTGTTTGAGTCGCTGAATATAAATATACAAGTGCCTGTGATAGTAAAATCACCTCCTCCCTGGACAATGAATAAAACGAGAATTTGCACACACCAAGTATTTATCAAAAAGTAACTCATATACAACAGAACACCATAGACAGCATACAATAGAGCATATAGACCGAAAAGGTCCACATTACGCAATATATACAGATGGATCTAAATCAGAAAACGGAGTAGGATATGCTGCAGTGTCCCAAGACAAAACTTCCCGGTTCTCTCTTCCTAATAATGCTTCTGTATTTACAGCAGAATTGTATGGAATTGCATCAGCTATAAAAATAATTAAAGAATCGTCATTCAATAATTTTGTGATTTTCAGTGATTCAAGAAGCACTATAGAAGCTATTCAAAGGTACAAATCAAATAATAATATAGTACAACAAATTAAATTATATCTCCATAAATTATATAATGGAAAAAATGTAGAAATATGTTGGATCCCTGCGCATGTAGGGATCAAAGGAAATGAAGATGCAGACAAAGCAGCTAAAGCAGCAACTCGCATGACAAGATCAAATGTGAATATCCTTGTTACTGATTATGCAACTCTCATAAAAATGGGTATCATAAATAAATGGCAATATATATGGGATGAAGAACCTGAAAGTAATAAACTGAAAGAAATAAAACATGTTAAAAAATGGAGTTCATCATATCAGAGAGAGAGACACGCACAAGTAATTTTAACACGCCTCAGAATAGGCCATACTCGTCTGACACATGGGCACTTAATGAGCAGCCCACATGGCCTGGCTCCCGAGTGCTCAGAATGCAGAGTAATAATAACGGTCAGACATGTGTTATGAGAATGTCCAAAGTATGACCGACAACAAATGTCTACTTTTGGAAATAGATCAGTAAAAGAAATTTTGTCAGAATCTTTCACATTTTCAATCATTCCAATTTTGATGTTCTTGAACTGTAATTTAATTAACAAAATATAAAAATAAGTAAATAATAAAAGTATGAAAACCCTTTTAACTTGAATTTTACGAAAAAAAAAATTTTTAATTTTGTTTAATTTATATTATGAATTTTAATATACCGTTTTAGTATGTATGTAAGGAAGTCTGTATTTATTGTATGAGAGGGTGTGCCTATGTGCAGTTTTTAATTTCATTTTAATTCATTCATCTTTGTATCGGATGATCTATTGGGTCCTAGCGCTTGACTTCAGGCCTTGACCTAGTATTTTAATCAAATCCTTCGGGCCAGTCCTACGAGAGCTGAAAGTCAGCTCAGTGGTCTGGTTAAACTACTTTAATAATAATAAAAATAACATAAAAAAACTGCAAAAATGCTAAAATTTGTATAAATTGCTTTGGTGTCCATCATCATGATGAATATAATAGAAAAGCAAAATGTGTTAATTGTCAACTGGAACATAAATCCAATAAAAATTGTGAAATTGACAATTTGAACTGTCTGCACTAAATAAAGCCAATGCAGAGCATGTAAGTATTGGTTTTGCAAAAAGACAATTAGGACAACAATCTAGGAGCTATGGTAAAGTTCTTAAGCCACAACCCATATCTACCACTAGAGGTGCAGTGACAGCACCCTCTAATGTAGCAGGTGCATCAACCCCTGTGGTAGTGGCCCAGCCATCTGGGTCAGGTGCTCGGCCTGTTGAGGCTAGAGCACAAGCCTCCAAGGAGGATAAGATGGCACTTAACCCAATCACCTTGGCATTGTCTCAGGTGGAGTCTGAGGAGCAAAAGCACCAAAAGAGATGTTCCCCCTCATCCTCTCCTCCATCAAATCCAATTAAACTTGCATCACCTAGTAGTAGATACGAAGCTCTAAGCTCGATGCAAGAACCCCAGCCTGAATTTAAACAAACTGACAAGAAAGGAAAACAAAGTGACACCAGTAAATCAAAAGATAATAAACCAAACCTGTCAAGACCAGTCCTTTCCAGATCGACAGTGCTCAATAACAAGAGAGAATAAATGAGAAGTCTCCATTCAAAGCACCTTCCACCTAGCCCAAAAAATAGTTTTCACTTCATTACTACAGTGGAACTGGAGGGGCCTTAGGGCTTTAAGTGAAGAGCTGAAGGTATTGCTCCATGGTCATATCCCGGGTACTGTATGTCTCCAGGAAACTCAACTTGAAGGACACAATATAATCCTGGGTTAAATTACAAAATATATAATTCTCCACCACCAATCAGAGATAGAGCTAAGGGAGGTGCAGCAATTATTGCGCATAAATCATTGCAACACTCCTTGCTATCAATTAACACTCGCCTCCAAGCTGTAGCAGTAACTTTAATATTAGACAAGCAGATTACAGTCTGCTCCATCTATCTTCCTCCTGATTTGGATTTCACTTAAAATGTTAATTATTTACTGATCAGTCAGCTTCCTGCTCCTTTCCTCCTCCTGGGAGATTTTAATGCTCACAACCCCATTTGGGTTGGGAACATGGCAGATGCAAAGGGTAGGATGTTGGAGGGTATTATGGGTGGTTATAATATCACTGTACTTAATAATGGAGCCATGACTTAACCATGATGTCTACTCCAATACCTACTCAGCTATCGATCTGAGTGTTTGCTCATCTAGTATATAAGTTGATTTTGAATGGTCAGTAAATGAATATCCAAATGGGAGTGACCACTTCCCAATTCATATGAAATCAGTTAAGAATCAGCTGTCCGAGTCACCTCCCAAATGGAAGGTAGATGAAGCAGACTGGAAGAAATTTAGCGAGTCTGCTTTCATGGAGAAGAATGTAAAGTCATTTCCATTCATCTCAGAGGCATATAAGTATTTTAGTGATACTACCATCAACAGTGCAATTGCCTCTATTTCAACAACGAAAGGAAAGCCCTCTAGACCAGCTGTTCCTTTGGTGAAACTCTTCTTTCTAGGACGCCTTGACGAGGTGAGGGCTAAGGGACCCTGGCCTTTGGGCCCCATGTCCTGACGAATCATCCTACATAGTTTTTGGTTTAAATGGCGTGGACATTTCCACGTTCAAAAAATTTTACTGCTTAGGTGAGTCTGAGAAGGATCGTTTTTTGGAAGGGGTTCGCATTCGAAGCTAATTGTGAGAGTTGTGGTGGTTGAGTCGCCACCGAGATAGTTTGGACCTAAGAGATGGTGATGGGATTTTTCCCACTGCTATCTTGAGGGCAGAACCATCTCTGGGGATCAGCCCATCGGAATCCAGGGGCTGGTTTTTGGAGGTGGGACTCCTGGCTTTTGTCCGGAGCCCCACGAGTATGGTTGGAGTGGGAGTCAGTCCCCATTAGTGGGGCAGAACTCCCAGCAGGCGGATTGGCTTATACCTGGGCCACTGCAAGCGTACTGGTGCTATCCTGGAAGGGTAGGGTATGGGGTGGACTGTTGGGAGTCAACTCTCACTTGTGCCATTGGTGGAGAATGCGAATACCTGACTGATCTACGATACTTTCTTGATATGACCGAGCAGTTTTGGGTGGGTGGATGAACCAGTTTGTGTGTGGTGGTCTGATGTGTGCATGCTTGGCATCTTGGGGTCTCTTCGTGGGCTTTGGGAGGGGTTGGGGTGGGGAAGCTGAGCAGTAGAGCTGCCCAGTTTGTCCTTTTTGATATGCTGCCGGGGTCTGTGCGGGGGCTCTTGGGTGTCGGGTGTGCACTTTTTGGACCTTTGCATGTGGACTGGTTTAAACTTATGGATTTGGTTTTTAGTTCTCCCTCCCCTGGATCCGACGACTTAACGGCACTGGCAACGACTTCTGGCATGAACATGGATGCGGGCTTGGCTGTTGGACAGAACCAAACACTGAGACACCAGGGTGTTAATAAATCTGGTGGATTTGATTCAAATAATAGGGTCCTTTATTGCACTAATGTAAACTTATCATTAGATTACGAATGTTTATACAGTGTAGTGAAGCAATTCGGCAAAGTGGAAAGAATTAAATTAATTCTAGAAAAAGATAAGTAGTCATTTTGTGCTTTTATCAAATTTTCCTCTCCCTTGGAAGCTAGTGAGGCTCAACAAAGACTCCATGGCCACATTCTGAATGACTCAGTTGTCAGCACGAAAGTGTTTTCAGTGAAAAACTTGAATGATGAGCCATTTGACTTTGTTCCAAAGGCTGAAGAACATGGACCAGTCCCATGTACCAGAGCTCTTCCTCCCCCTTTATGGCATGTTGCTATCTACAAGGAGGGAGGGAAAAATTTGATAAAAGCTGCTGACTGCATTGAGAGCAAGGTTGGTTCCATTCCCATTGGAAATTTGAAACGGTATGGAAAGAATCTTCTAATAAAAGCTGGAAATGAGACTCAAGCAGTTCTGTTAGCTAACTTTAAACCTCCTGAAAGTGGAAATATTGAATCTATTTCATCTCAGATTCTTTAATACACTGAAAGGAGTAGTTTACTCAAAAGATCTGCATGTTTTTAAAGAGGAGGAGATTCTCCATCGATGCCCTCCTTGTGTATCTCATGTAAAAAACTGGGTGGTGATGCAGCTATCCTTTAACCTTCTCCTCCAATTACCTACCTGATACCATCATTGTTGGCCATGAGAGGATGCAGGTTAAAAAATATAAAAGAAGTCCTAGACAGTGTCGCAAAATGCTTTGAATATGGCCACATTCAAAACTCTTGCGATAACAATAAAAGATGTCCTGTGTGCTCTGCAGAGCACGATAATTTTGATGATTGCAAAGCAGCCCGATACTGTTTTCTTTGCAAGGGTGATCACACACCAAACTCTAGGGCTTGTCCCAGATATAAATTTGAACAAGAAGTGTTGGCAGTGGCAGATAATGAACATATTAGCATTAGTGAAGCAAAACGCACGGTAATGGGGGCAAACAAAAGTGCCAACACTACGTATGCTTCTGTAATAAAACTTATGAAAACTTCCAACAATGTAAGGCCACCAATAACTGTCTGATGGAAGATATCACAAACCTGGTATTTCTCGAACCATAAATAATAATGAAAATCTCCAAACTGGTGAGAAACTTTCGTCGGCAAGTGCTTTGAAGTCCAATAGCAAAATTGTACTTCAAAAGCACAGAAAATTTATCTTCCACCACATCCACAGCTGTCGATTCATCTCCAAAAATAAGGGTGCCAAAATCAGCCAATAATTCAGGAAAATATTCTGAAAATACTTCAAACCAAAATAAGCTAAAGGAACAATCCCAATTAGATAGAGCTAGTTCAGAGCCATCAATCGCCACAGCCACAAACAAAAATAATAATAAAACTACAGTTGCAACTACCAAGAAACGCACAAGAAATAGTTCCCCAAATAATGATAATTTTATAATAAAAACTTCAAATGGGTTCAGTGTTTTGGAAGACATCTCTCCTCCTAGAAAGGTGGTTCCAAAAATAGTTTCAGAACAAAAACATCCGAGCTCAATTCAGTCTTGCCGCCCTAAGACAAATAGGATTAGTGGTGCACAGAACCACAGCAATAATTCTGAACATCAGGTTCATAATAAAAAATATGAAGATCAACCAAAGACCCTGAACACCAATTCAGATGAAAAGGGATTAAGAAAACAATCTCTTATAAAGGAGAATTTCCCACTCCACCCTAGGAACAGTACTTCCCTCCAAGGAGTGGGAAGTAGCACATTTACCACCTTAGCATTCTTGCTCGATATTCTTCAGTGGAACTGTAAAGGTCTCAGAGCCCGTACAGAAGACCTTAAAGTTTTAATGCATGAATTTAATCCAGGGATTATATGCCTACAGGAAACAATGTTAGGCAACTCTGTTTATAATCCTGGACTAAATTATTCAATATTTAAATCATATCCCCCAATTGGTGATCGTGCCCATGGAGGTGCTGCAATTATTATTAATAAATCTCTACAGCACTCCACAATACAATTAAATACAACACTACAAGCTGTCGCCATTTCAGTCATTTTGGAAAAGAGGATAACAATCTGCTCCTTATACCTTCCACCAGACCTTGATTTTAACATTGGAGATATTCAGTCGTTAATTGACCAACTTCCAGCTCCTTTACTTCTGCTAGGTGATTTTAATGCCCACAACCCCCTTTGGGGAAGTCGGTTTTTAGATAGTAAAGGGAAATTAATCGAAGACCTTATTGACAGGAATGATGTTACCCTGTATAATAATGGGTCAATGACTTTCCACAACATTCACGATAATCATTTCTCTGCACTGGACCTTAGTATTTCTTCAACTAGTATCCACCTTGATTTTAATTGGTCTGTTAATGAAGATTTAAATGGAAGTGATCACTACCCGATCCATTTGAAATATGCTCTGAATGCTCCATCTGAAGTTTTACCTAAGTGGAAGGTAGAGGACGCAGACTGGGATAAATTTAGTAAGGGTGTCAATCTAGATAGGGAGTTTGAGTCCTTTCATTCTCATCTAGATGCCTATGATTACTTTATTGAATCTACTTTGAAGAGTGCTGAAAGCTCGATTCCAAAAACAAAAGGCAAACCTCGTAGACCTGCAGTTCCCTGGTGGAATAAGACATGTGGTATTCTGAGAAAAGTGACTAGGAAGTGCTACAGACGTTACAAAACTAGTGGCTCCCCTCAGTCTAAATTAATCTACAAACGTGCTTTAGCCAAGCAGCGGCGCTTTTATAAGAAAGCCAAAAGAGAATGTTGGCTTTACTATATTAATGGAATAAACTCCAAGACCCCACTAAGAGTGGTGTGGCGCAAAATAAGGTAACTGAGTGGAAAATTTGTAAGCGTCACCATTGCCCTCATTAAAAATAAATGACACTCTAATCACAGAGCCCACTGAAGTTGCTAATGAGCTAGGAAAACACTTTTCTAAAGTTTCCAGCCCTAACAATTATTCTCCAGAATTTCAAAGAATTAGGAATTCTGAAATGTGTCTGAAGTTTGATTCAGGAAAATCTGAACCATACAACTACAAATTTTCCTAAGAGAACTTCGTGAGGCGCTCTCCTCAAGTGAATCCACAGCTCCAGGTGAGGATACAATCATATATGAAATGCTGAAACACCTCCCAGATGATGCCAAAAATATTTACTGAAGATTATAAACAAAATATGGGAAACTGGAATTTTACCCAAGGACTGGAAAATATCCATAATTGTCCCCGTTAAAAGCCTAATAAAGATGCTTCCCAAGCCACCAGCTATAGACCAATAGCTCTTACCAGCTGTGTATGTAAGCTGATGGAGAAAATGATAAATACTAGACTGGTTTGGCACCTGGAGACCAAAGGATTACTATCGCCATTTCAATTTGGTTTCAGAAAAAACCGCTCCACCCTTGATCCCTTGCTGAGGCTGACCAACCAAATCCAGCAAGGATTCGCCAAAAAGTGTCAGACCATTGGCATATTTTTTGACTTGGAGAAAGCATATGACACTACCTGGAGAATTGGCATCATGAAACAATTGCACAAGATGGGCATATGTGGAAGAATGGTCAGGTTTATATATTCCTTTTATCAGACAGACTTTTTAAGGTAAGAGTGGAAACTCCTTCTCCCAACCTTTTATGCAGGAGGAAGGAGTTCCCCAAGGAAGCGTTTTAAAGTGTAACACTTTTTCAGTGGCAATAAATAGTGTGATTGAAAAAATCTCGCCCCTGTTAAATGCTCGCTTTTTGTCTATGACCTTACAATATACTGCACAGGATATGATTCCTTGTCCGTATGTAAACATTTGCAAAGGTCTATTAATGCTATTACTAAGTGGGCTGATGAGAATGGTTTCAAATTCTCCTCTTCCAAAACAGTTGCAGTAAGATTCACCAGGTGCCTGCGTGTGGAAGAGGTTCCCACATTTAGTTTAAAAGGGTCCATCCTTCCTTACGAGTGAAGTTAAATTTCTGGGGATGACTATTGACCATAAATTAACATGGGCTAGCCACATAAATGCCCTAAAGTTTAATGTTAAACAATCTATGAATATTTTAAAGGTTGTCTCTGGATTTAGTTGGGGGCTGATAAGAAATCCCTTCTGAGGCTATATGACTGACTGTGTCGATCTAAGTTAGACTATGGCTGTCAGATTTATTCCTCAGCCTGTAAAACCAAGCTAAAGGAACTGGATGTTGTACACAACATGGGGTTGAGAATATGCTCAAGGGCTTTTAGAACTTCACCTGTTGAAAGCATTTATGTCGACACAGATCATTTACCCCTTGATCTAAGAAGGCAAGAGCTAGGGTTGCGATACATGGCTAGAATGAAAAGTGCTCCCAAAAATCCCTCCTTTCAAGCACTAAAGGAAACAGACTCTCAAAGTTTTCTGGTACAAGAGCTTCTAAACCATTCCAAATTCGACTGAATGAGGATGTTAGGAATAATCACCTTAAATCCCAGAAAGTCCTGGAAGTAGAATATCCTGTAAATCCTCCATGGCTTATCCCAGAAGCATCAATATGTAAGAAACTGTTTAACAAAAAGGACTGCACTGTAGAAGAGATTAGGGGAAAATTCTTAGAGCACGATGTTACCCATACTAATTTTACAAAAATTTATACAGATGGATCTAAGTCAGATAGTGGTGTTGGTTGCGCTGTTATCCTTGGTGATACAGCGTACACAGCTAAATTACCTGACTCTGCATCAATATTTACTGCCGAATTAACAGCCGTAGTGTCTGCCCTAGATTTAGTTTTTCAAAGTAGTGACTCTAATTTTGTCATATACTCAGACTCTAGAAGCACCTTAGAAGCTATTAAAAAAATTTAATAGCTTTCATCCATTAATTGAAAAAGTTCAGGAGTGGCTTTTTCGTATATATTGTCGACGTAAATCAGTCTCTTTCTGTTGGGTCCCTTCTCACGTGGGGATTCGCGGAAACGAGATGGCAGACAGGGAAGCGAAAGCTGCTAGTATTTTATCAGAAACCTCTTTTAGAAAAGTGCCTCATACAGATCTAAAAGGTCCCATTAGATCTTATGTTTTAAGTAAATGGCAAGAAAGGTGGACTTCTCCCTTCTTGCCAATAATAAGAAATATAGAAATATTAGGGATAATGTACTACCGTGGTCTTCGTCATTCCAGCTTGACAGACGAACAGAGGTTATTTTAACGAGATTAAGGATTGGGCACACTTATTTAACCCATCAGTTTATTTTAGAAGGAAGCAGCCCTCCAGAGTGTGCTTACTGTGACGAGACACTAACAGTGGAGCACATTCTGGTGGTCTGCCCCAGATATTTTAACCAAAGAGAGAGATATTTTCAGGGTAAATCCTGTCTGATATTTTGGGAGATGAAGCAGATATTTCTGCTATCATCTCTTTTTTAAAGTGTATTAAAATTTTTAATATTTAATTTTATTTAATTTATTACATCACGTAAATTTTAATGACATTAATTTTTTTTTTTATGTATATAGCACATCATTCATTAAACTTCATACCCTTATTTATTGGTCACATCACTTCATTTATTTAAATCATTTCCTTCATGAATTCATAACTTTAACATAATTTATTTTCTTTCCATTACGGCGCTGAATGGCCTTGTTGGCCCCAGTGCCTGGGCTTTTGCCCTAAATATCATACATCCATCCATCCATCCTTTGGTGGAACAAAACCTCCAATAGCATGAGAAAGATCACTAGAAAATGTTAGAAGGTATAAGAGGATTGAAACCACACAAGCCAAAGTTATTTACCGTGCTGTGGCCAAACAAAAGAAATATTTAAAAAAACAAGAAGAGTGTCGTGGATGTTCTACATAGATGGCATTAGCTCAAATATGCCATCCAAAATGATTTGGTAGAAAATTAAAAAACTAAATTGCAAGTTTGCCCCTCAACCTCAGCATACCCTTAGGATGAATGGTAACCTAATCACCCAACCAGAGAGGGTTGCAGAAAAATTAGAAAATTTCTTGAGAAAATTGAGTAGTGAGAACTATTCTCGGGAATTCCAAGGCATGAGAAATGCCCAGATTTCGCTTGATTTAAGTGAAAATAATTTTGAACCATAAAATGCAAAATTTACACTACAGGAGCTCAAATATGCCTTGCAGAATACCAATCCATCAGCCCCTGGTGAAGATAAAATACTGTATGAAGTGCTGAAACCTCTCCCAGAAAAGTCAAAGAAATTTCTTTTAGATATAATAATAATTAAAATCTGGGAAACTGGTATTGTTCGTAAGAGCTTGAAATTATCATTAATCCTCCCTATGAAGAAACCAAACAAGGATCCTTCTTTACCCAGCAGCTACAGACCATTAGCTCTCACCAGTTGTTTGTAAGCTGATGGAAAAGGTAGTTAACACCAGACTTGTATGGCACTTAGAAACAAATAAATTCCTTTTTCCATTCCAGTTTGGCTTCAGGAAAACGAGATCTACTTTAGATCCCTTGCTCAGGCTCTCAAACCACATACCTGTACAACAAGGTTTTGCTAAACATTGCCGAACAATAGGAGTTTTCTTTGATTTGGAAAACGCATTTTCATTATAATGACTTACCAAACCACTGTAAAAGCTTTTATCTCTTAAAATTCGACATGTCCGAGATATAAATTTTCAAATTTTTTGAACGCTGATATAATTGGCGGGAGACCCAACCCCACCGGATGCCAGTGGGGGTGGCGTGGAAGGCGACATACCCAGTAACCCAGGTCAGTTTCAATCTCGGGCGTATTGTGAACGCATCTCGCACGTCCGTCTGTCTCAAACTGTTTGGTTTCCTTCATCTTGTTGCGCTTCTTTCTGGTGTATCTCCTTGGTGAAGTACTCAGTATCCTGTTTATTAATCTAGCTAGCGTAGCTCTGGGAATTTGGTAGCTATGTTGGATTCCAGTTTCTCTGGATCCAGAGTTTGCGCAGGGAATTTGTGCTCTTCCAAACTGGTTAAACTTAAGTACGACCGCCATTCTTTGTGTACGGCATGTAGGGGTCAGGAGTGTTCCCAGGAGAACACATGCAGTGAGTGTATGAAATGGAGTCAGGAGTTTTGGCAAACGTACAGTTCCATCAGGTAAAGCTGGTTAAGGATAGGGATAGGAAAGCTTTTAAGCGTAAGGAAGCTAGGCTATCTTCTTTGCTGGTGGCATCGGCGTCATCTCCTTTACCGGCTGTTCCTTCCTTCTCTCCTACCCCCTCCTCTACCGCTGCTCTTTCCCCTCCATATTCCCCCCTCTTCTTCACCAGCTTCCCAGTATGTTTTCCCTAAAGCCAAGCCCAGCCGCGAGGCTGATAAATCAGAATTCGTTCTTTTCAGAAATCAAATGAAAGTGCAAATGAACGGTTTCATGGAGTCGGTCTTAAGTTTAGTGCGCTCGCGCCATAGTCCGGGCGTTAGCGTTGGTGATGACATCAGTGTTCGTGATAACAATGTGGTTGTTCGTGATTGTGTTTCAGGCGAGTCTGCTCGTTTTTCTGACTCTTTTGAGCAAAGGCAGCTGTCCCGCTCGCCTTCTGAGGCTAGAAGACAGTCCGGCGCTGGCGAAAAGGTCAAAAATTCTTCCCCACGAGCAGGCTTGTCCTCTAAGGCACAGGAAAGCCTTAGCCCTGGTGGTGAAAGTAGTAAGCTTGACTCTTCGTCGAAGTGTCGAAAAGCTTTGGGGAGCTGCAAAAGTGAATCTTGCAAGGCCCCGGAGGGTCGTGGACGCACAAGTTCGCGTAGTGTTTCTCCATCGACGCGTCAATCTTCTCGCCATCACCGACATCGCAGGATCGTGTCCCTAGAATCTTCGTCAAGATGGTCGTCGTCGAAGCATCACTACCTAAAGTTAAGTTCTTCAGATGAGAGTAGCAGCAGTTCATCTTCAGTCTCTTCATCTTCCAGCTCTTCAGATCCCCCCCCCCCTCCTCGTCATCGCAAGTGGGATCATGCCTCTCGAACCTTAGAGGCAATCTTCTGATAATTCCTGCCCTAGGGTTACTAAACTCTTTTAAGAAAATGACAGCTAGCCTTATACCTGGTTACTCGGTGTGGGGTTCCGATCAAGAAGATATGTTTCAGACGCTCCCTCCCAGGTCACCTAGGGCAGTCAAGATTCCTAGCCCTCTCCAGAAAGGTCTGCCTCAAGTGCCCGGGCCTCTTCCTCCTCCTCCTACACAGGAAGTGTCTGCTCCTTTGGTTTCATCCTCACCTTCCCAGGAGTCTAGTCTGCTGGAAGAGAAGCTAGAAAAGGTAGTCTGCAAAGTCCTTGGTATTCCTGGGGGTCAAGAAGTTGTTCCTCCTCAACTCCTGGACAATCTTGGCATGGAACCGATTCTTTCTGGTGAAGAGGAAGGTCCCGTTGACTCGATGCCGCCTTCTCATTACGCTTCTCTGCTCGGCTTTCTGCTGCAGTCGTACCCTCAACATTTTCAGCTGACAGCCCCCTCTTCCCCGACTTCCACGTTGTGTCTGGGAAAACAATGTCCTGCCACTTCCCTCCCCAAATTAGTACTCTCCACTGCCTCCAAGAAAGCATTAAAGGAGGTAGAGGCTTGGTTGGAAGCTAAGAGATCCTCGGGTAAATCGTCGTTTGCGTACCCTCCTTCAAAGCTGTCGAAAAGGAGGCAAAATTATTACAGCACAGGAACTTCTCCTTCACTGGGCTCTGCAATTTCAGCACAAGGGGACTTTGGCTCCCTTGTGGACCCTTCAAGACGCATTTCCTTTGAGGCGGCCAAGACTTTTTCTGCCCTGGATGTAGAACATTTTTCCAAGAACCTCTACAAGCTCCTAGAGATTGTCAGCTTTCTCGATTGGTCAATGGGAGCTATTTTTAAACAGGTTGAGCAGGCTAATGTCGCAGAAGACGTCTTGGAGAGAATCACGGGATTCCTTTCCTGCACCGACATTGCTATCCATGATGCGGCAGGTGAACTTTCCTCCCTCTTCGCCATGGCCACTCTGAAGAAGAGGGAGACTTGGTGCTCTTTCTTATCTAAGGCTGTGACTTCTTCGCAGAAAATGGCATTGATGTTTGCACCTTTTGACAAGGAAGGCCTTTTCCCAGAAGCAGTAGTGAAAGACGTCCTTTCAGCCATGGATAAGAGGGCGTCGTCACACATCCTGTCTGTCTTCCACCAAACTGAGGCCTGCTCCTGCTCCTTTGACCAAGATGGTATCTCCTCTTAACAGACATCCATTTCGTAACTCCAGGCCCAAACCTTACTCAAGGTTCCGCTCCAACTCCAGGGGTCACAAGTTCTCTTCGAAGCCCCACGGCCATCCTGCCAGTAAGTAGGAACCCTGTCCTCCATGCGCCAGTGGGGGCCAGACTCAGCCTCTTTTGGGAGGAATGGAAAGACAGAGGTGCAGATCAGTGGGTGGTGCAAGTGCTCCAGCTAGGCTACCGCCTTTTGTTCGCCCAACCTCCTCCTCTCTCCACTTCTCCCATTTCCTTGACAGCATACTCAGGAGGCTCAGTCAAGTTTTCGGCCCTAGAGACAGAAGTCCAGAATGTCTCGGGGAAAACAGTCATCGAAGAAGTACAGGACTTGTCAACTCCAGGTTTCTACAACCGCCTGTTTGTAGTCCCCAAGTCATCAGGGGGTTGGAGGCCAGTTCTCGACGTAAGCGCTCTCAATCTGTACTTAGTGAAAACCAAGTTTTCCATGGAAACAAACCACTCCGTTCTTCAGGCTCTAACTCGAGGGAATTGGATGGTGACCCTCGACATGGAAGATGCCTATTTCCACATTCCAGTACATCAAGACTCTTTGAGGTATCTTCGGTTTGTTTTCAAGGACAGAGTTTACCAGTTCAGGGCCCTCTGCTTCGGCCTGTCGACAGCCCCGCAGGTGTTCACCAGGATTCTCGCCCCGATAGGTCGTTGGCTCCACCTGGAGGGAGTTCGGATCTCCTTATACCTCGACGACTGGCTACTCTGTTCATCATCAAGGGACCGCTGCATGGAGGACCTTCACAGAACCTTAAGGTTAGCTCGAGACTTGGGATTCTGATAAACACAGAAAAGTTGAGCTTAATTCCTTCGCAGAGGATTCTTTATTTGGGGATGACTCTGGACAGTCTAGCTTTTCGGGCTTTTCTGTCCCCCAAAAGGGTTTCCTCCTGCCTTCAGATGGTGGAGAAGTTTCTCCTCCTGGACAGTTGCTCCGCCCATCAGTGGATGGCTTTCCTGGGAACTCTGTTGTCAGTGGAGCAATTCGTCAAGTTAGGCCGCCTGCACATGAAACCCTTACAGTTTTTCCTCAAGGGCTCTTGGGACAGAACTCAAATGGACTCCACGATCTTCAACATTCCCCCCGACGTCAGGAGGCATCATCTTTGGTGGAAATCACCGGAAAGGCTTTCGGAGGGTCTAGATCTCCTCCCAAGACAACCATCTCTGCAGATGTTCTCAGACGAGTCCAATGTTGGGTGGGGAGCACATCTAGGCAACCTCAGGACGTCAGGAGTTTGGTCGAACGAACAGCAGCAGCTCCACATCAATGCCAAGGAACTTTTGGCCATTCACCTCGCTCTCCAGGACTTTTCGACCCACGTCTCAGGCCAAGCAGTCGCTGTTCACGCCGACAACTTGACAGTTCTAGCTTACATTCGGAAACAGGGAGGTACCCATTCCTTCTCCCTGTTCAAAACTGCGAGGGACCTCCTTCTGTGGGCGGACAGCAACAGGGTGGTCCTGTTCCCTCGGTTTGTGCAGGGAAAGCTGAACGTTCTGGCGGATCAACTCAGCCGTTGGAACCAGACTCTCCCTACGGGTGGACCCTGCACCCACAAGTGTGCCTAGACCTGTGGAATTTGTGGGGCACTCCCATAATAGATCTCTTCGCTACCTCCAAGAACCATCGTCTCCCAGTGTTCTGCTCACTAGTTCCAGACCCACTGACTCACTTGGTGGACGCCATGCTCCTAGACTGGATGAACCTGTTTGCCTATGCCTTTCCTCCTTTCGGGCTCATCAGGCAAGTGATAAACAAAGTGAAATTCCATCAGAATGTCGAACTAATCCTCGTTGCCCGTTATGGCCAAGGAAGGAGTGGTTCCCGGACCTGCTAGATCTCCTGATAGACTTCCCAAGGCTTCTTCCTCAAAGGAAGTCTTTTCTCAGACAACCCCACCTAATGAAGTTCCACCAGGGATTGTCCACTCTCGCTCTGACAGGCTTCAGACTGTCAGGAAGCTCATCAGAGCACAAGATTTTTCAAGCAAGGCTGCAGAGGCTATTGGAGGTGCGGAAGGGACTCCTCCTAGCAAATTATACCAGTCCAAGTGGACAGTCTTCAGGAATTGGTGTAGAAAAAATAGTATCTCCTCTTCTTCGACGTCTATAACTGAACTTGCCAATTTTTTCATTTGCTTAAGGGATTCAAGAAAATTGATGCCATCAACCATCAAAGGTTACAGAGCCATGCTGTCCTCCATCTTCTACCATAGGGGGTTAGACCTGTCAAATAACCGAGACTTGTCAGACCTCCTCAAGTCCTTAGAGACAGCTAAGACCCCAAAACATTCCCTTGCCTGGAATTTAGATGTAGTTTTGAGGTGGTTGATGTCTCCAAGGTACGAACCTTAGAAGATCTTTCTCTTAGAGACCTCGCTAAGAAATCCCTTTTTCTGGTTACCTTAGCAACGGCAAAGAGGGTTAGTGAAATACAGGCCATTGACAAGGTAGTGGTTTTTTCACAAGGTAATGCTGTTTGTTCTTTCACCTTGAATTTTCTGGCCAAGAATGAGTCTCCTTCCAACCCTTGGCCTCAGTCCTTTACCATTCAGAACCTCTCCGAAGTGGCTGGCCTTCGAGAATTGGAGGCTTCTTTGTGCCTTGTTAGAGCTATCAATGCTTACTTAGCCAGAACGACCAACATCAGAGGAGGTTCCTCTAACCTTTGGTGTTCAGTGAAAGACCCAACCAGACCTTTATCCAAAAATGCCCTTGCTTTCTTCGTCAAGGAACTCATTTTAGAGGCGCACAGACGCATTAACGAAGAGGATGCACGCCTAGTCAAGTCTCACATTCACGAAGTGCGCTCAATAGCAACTTCAGTGGCTTTCTGTCATAATAAGTCACTTTCGCAGATCACACAGAGCACCTTCTGGAGGTTGAAATCAGTGTTTGCGTCTCACTACCTTAGGGAGGTCGAAGTTGCGTATCAGGACCTGTTTGCGTTAGGTCCCGTATCTGCAGCTGGCTTGGTTTTAGGGGGAACACACTATGGGGTTAGGTTCTTTATCTTACCTTCCCCTTGTGGTTTTATGGTTGCTGAGTTAAAAGGAAGCCGAGGGTGCTCAGTTCACCCGGAGTATCCTCCGTTCTAGTTGAGCTACTGAGGGTATAGAGAAGGGGGATGTATTTAACTAGTTTTAGGTTAGGTGGTGAGGCCCTTTTTCAGTCTGGTTGCTTTCCAATTGCTCAGGGCAAGAGCAAAGGAAAGTCACCCCTTGTCTTAGTCAGCAGTGTACTTCCCTGACTACTTGGGTTGTTATGGAGCAGAGTAGCTAGCAGTGCTTACGCCCAATGCCTCTGCAGGTAGTGGAGCTTCAACCAGCAGCAGTACCTCCCTGCAAAAGCCCATCTACCAGGTAAGGTGACTCCTACCTTTTTGTTGGTAGGGATCCATAGGATGCCCATGTTTAGAGTTTGTCCCTTTGTTATAATGTGTAACCTTTCGATAACTGATACCTCATCCCCTGCCCTTCCACCTTAAATGTGGAATCAGTTTTACAGTGTTTTGGTAAGTCATTATAATGAAAATGACATTTTTATGATAAAATGTTTCATTATACTTACCAAAACACTGTAACTTAAAGGCCTCCTCCTCCCCGCAGGGGGAGACGTTATCTCAGGCTTTCACTAATTGTGTATGCCGAGATTGAAACTGACCTGGGTTACTGGGTATGTCGCCTTCCACGCCACCCCCACCGGCATCCGGTGGGGTTGGGTCTCCCGCCAATTATATCAGCGTTCCAAACAAAGCTTGAAAATTTATATCTCGGACGTGTCGAATTTTAAGAGATAAAAGCTTTTACAGTGTTTTGGTAAGTATAATTATGGAGGAATGAGGTTATTGCATTTGACGACGTCTTGAGAGAGAGAGAGAGAGAGAGAGAGAGAGAGAGAGAGAGAGAGAGAGAGAGAGAGAGAGAGACAACGAACAACGGTGTACATAATTGTTGAATGATGTCGTTAGAGAGTGGTTTTCTTTTGTTTACATTTTGATTGTCCATGAGGTATCGTGTTTCGTTGTTTTGGGAGTGCGCGGAACTGTGATTGATGATCGTGGCTGGAGTCTTGACAGAGATATTGTGCTGCAAGGACGGTTTTCTGGTAGTTGATCGGAGTTTTAGTTGCGGTTTTTAGGTTCAGTTTGTGTGATCTGGTAATTGGAGGCTTTGTGGTTGGAGTGTTTGTACTTGGGTGTGTTTTTGGGTTTTGTGCTGTGTTGGTTGCGTGATCGGCGTCGTGTGATAACCTGGTTGTTTTTTTCTGCTGTGCTCCAAGGGAGTTGAGTTTGTCTTCGTGGTCGAGTCTTTTTGAGTCTTGTTTTGGGTCGTGTTTGTGTACTGGTTGGGTTGTTGTTTTCTTGGTTGTGGACTGTTGTTGTGTGGTAAGCGTTGGCGTTATCGGCAGTTGTGGTGACTTCGTGACCTCCTTCTGCTTGGCAAAACTTCCTGTCCGGAATTCGTAGGCCTAGCCTAGTACGAGGTGAGTGTATGTGTTGTTTTTTTGTTAGTGTGAGTGTGTGGTTGTGAAATCCCGCCACATAATTTGGCGCCCAACGTGGGGCTGTTGTGTATTTACAGTTAGGATTGTTTTGTGGTGGGTAGAGTGAGAGTAAGAGGTCAGGATGAGTGAGATAGAGAGACTGAGAGAGGAACTCCGGTTGGCTAGGGAACTCCAGGGTAGGCTGGAGGAGGAGAATGGGAGGCTGAGGAGTGAGAATGAGGAGTTGAGGAGTCAGTTGGAGGAGATGGGGCGAATGCTAGAGTGCAAAAGAAGAAATGAAAGAGGAGATGAAAGAGGGGGTGAAAGAGTCTGAGGAAAGAATGGATAAGAAGTTAGAGTCTGCAGTAAGCAGGATGCAGGAAATGATGAAGGGAATGTTTAAGGAGTTCTTTGGAGAAGGAGCTGTAGGAGGAGGTTCCCCTGGGTCTTGGGATGGGCCAGAAGGGTTGCTGAAGGTAGAGTAGAGTGGAGATGAGAGTGATGGAAGTGATTTAGGTGCAGTAAAGAAGGAAAAGAAGGGAGAGATGCTGGCTAAAGGTAAACGGGAGGACAAGGTTAAGAAAGGGGGTGAGGAAAAGAAGAAAAAAGGAAAGGGGCTTAGGAAGGATGAGAAGAAAGTTGATATTGGGAAATTGGAAAAGAGTAAGGAACAAGATGAAAGTGAGTTGGATAGTGAAGATTGGATAAGGGTAGTTAAGAAGAAGGGTAAGGAAAGCGCAGTTGGGAGGATGGATGTTAGTGTGGAAGTGGATTCACTGTATTCGGAAGAGTGTAAGAAAGGTCAGAGTGAAACTAGTGGCAGCGACAGTGAGAGTGAGAAAGAAGTACGGAAGGCTATGTATGTGAGAGAAGTGCCACGGTGTGAGAAGTATGAAGAGTATGGAAGTAGGGATATAAGGGATTTTTTCAGGGAGTATGAAGGTTATTGCATGGCTAAATATGGAGAGAATAAGAGGGTATGGGCACGAGAGTTAGGGGGTTTTTTAACAGTTTTTGCCGAGTATGTATGGGGTGGTAATGAGTGTAGGTCATGTGTCCTATGAAAGTATTAAAAGTAGGATTATAGAACAGGCAAGAAGGACAAAAAATAGTGTTAAGTATAAGAGGAAACATGATTTCGATGAGGCAAGAATGAATGATGGTGAATCTTTGGATATGTACGTCTGTTGGTTGGAAACATTAGCCAGAAGGAAATTTGGTGATGAGGGAATAAATGAGTGCAAAGAGTTAGTACGAAAGTTGTTGGCGACGGTACCCGATTGTGTGTACGAGTTCATAAATAGGAAGCGCAAGGAAAAGATGAAGTGGACGAATGAAAGGTTGAGGTGGAATGAAATTTTGGATCTGGTTGAAGACCATGAGGTTGACAGATGCGCGAAAGAGAGTAGGAGTGTTAGCGTTAGGGCAGAGGTACCAGAATTTAGAAGCTATAGGGAAGCAGTTTTGGCAGGACCGAGGTGGATGGCAGAGCAAGTAGTTGATAGAAGTGTAAATGTAAATAATGCAAATATCAAGGGCCACAGAGAGATAGTAGTAGTAGTATTGGAAGGGTAGGGTTAGTTAGTTATGATCTAGGGCAGAAATGTTATAGGTGTGGGAAAGTGGGGCATAAGAAAAATGAATGTCGGTGGGCATTGGGAGCTTGTTTTGGGTGTGGAGAAACGGGGCATTTGGTGAGTGAATGTAAGAAGGTTAGGGGTATCAAGTGTTATAGGTGTGGGCAGGTAGGACATATAGCCAGTGGCTGTCGGGGTACCCATGGGGGCATAATTTGTGATAACTGTGGGCAAAATGGGCATTATGCCAGGATGTGTAAGGAAGGGAGAGCAAAGTGTACCGAATGTGGGGTGGAAGGTCATGTGGCAAGTGTGTGTAGGCGAATGAGAGTGGGGCAGAGTACCAGTTCGGGAACTAATTAGTGAGGGTTCAGTTGGGTGGATCCTCCAGAATGCAGACAGTGAGGGTAATGCATGTGCGTGAAGGGTTGATGCATGAGAAAGGGTTTGGGGGTAAAACGCACGAGTGTATGAGTGTGCAAGTGATTTGTAAGGGTGTGTGTTTGATTGCTCTGATTGATACTGGGTGTAGTGTAAATGTGTTGTTTAAAAATGGGTACGATAAGTTACGGGGTGACTGTGAGATAAGGAATTGTAAGGGTGAGGTCCGTGGGATAGGAAATTTAGGGGTACCTATAGTAGGGATGATGTGTGAAAAGATAGAAATTGGTGGGGTAGTGGTGGACGAGATTGATTTTTGTGTGATTGAGGGGGCTAATGGTAAATACGATATGTTGTTAGGATATAGATTTTTGAAGGGATGTGGGATGGTGGCCCGTCCGAGTGAGTGTTATAGAGTTGCATATGAGGGGGGTGTACGTGGGGGTTTGTATTTGGGTGAGGATGGAAGAGTAGAGCATAAGTTGTGGAAGGGAGTTCTACTGGTGGCAAGAGAGAGGGTGAAGGTGCCACAGGAGGTGGGTGAGGTTGTGAGTGTAAGGGTTGCATGGCCAGATGGTCTTGGGATAGCCAACAGTGATGGGTGTGAATATGTGGTTGAGGGTGTGGATGTGAGTAAGTTAGTGAGGGCAAATGTGTGTGTGTATGATGGGGTTTTGGATATGGAGAATCCCCGGGTGTTCATGACTTCATTGCCGTGCGTGAGAAAAAAACGATTGCGGGGTATACGTGAGGGAGATTGCGTAGGGGTTTTATATACGTTGGTGAATGTAGATGACGAGAGATACGTTGAGCTACGACAGGTAATGACAGGTTGTATGAAAGATGGTAGTGATTGGCAGTATGAGGAGTTGAAAAGAAGAGTTGCAGTGAATGAAAATGTTGGCGATAACGAAAGGGACCCATAGTCCCTGTACGAAAACCGGATGGAAGTTTGAGAATGTGTGTGGACTACAGGAAGGTGAATGAGATGACTGTGAGGGAACGATTTCCGATGAATGTGGTGTCCGATTGTGTGTATAAGATGTATGGGGTGAAAGTATTTACCAAATTGGATCTGGTAAGGGGCTATTACCAGATGCCGCTTGAGGAGGAAAGCAGGCCAGTTACTGCTTTTTCAAGTGGCAGTTGCCACTACCAGTTTAGAAGGTTGAGCTTTGGATTGGCTAATGCACCTGCTGCTTTCCAAAGGGCAATGAATGTGGTCTTGGCGGGTTTTGATCGGAAGAAGGTGACTGTGTTTATAGATGACATTTTGATTGCGAGCGAGACTGTTGCAGAGAATATGGAGTTGCTTGAAAGGGTGTTGGGAGTGGTTGGAGGAGGTTGGGGTGAAGGTGAAACTTGAGAAGTGTACATGGTTGGCTGGGGAGGTGGAATTCCTTGGGCATGTGGTGAGTGCGAGCGGCATAAGGAAGAGTGAAAAGTTTGTGCAAAAGGTAAGGGAATTCCCACGTCCCCAGACAGTGCGTGAGTTAAAAGGCTTTTCGGGCTTGATCGAGTTTGGGAGGAAATTGTCAAGGACTGTTCAGAAATAGGCAAACCATTAACTGAATGGACAGGGAAGAGGAATTGCACTAGGTTAAAGTAGGGTGAGCAGATGGTAGAGGCATTTGAGAGATTGAAAGAGGAGGCTGCTAGAGATGTCACTTTGGCTTTCCCAGACTATAGTGAGGGTGCGAGTAAGCTTGAGTTGTTTACTGACGCAAGTAAGTTTAGTATGGGGGGGTGTTTGGTACAAGTGCAGATGGTAAATGGAGAGGATCAGTTGAGGGTAATTGCATATGTAAGTAAGGCTTTTAATAAGGCAGAACGGAAGTATTCTGTTGTTGAGAAAGAACTAGCCGCAATAAGGTTTTGTGTTAAGGCTTTGAGTGTGTTTTTGTATGGAGTGAAGTTTATTGTGAGGACGGACCATCGCCCATTGATGTATATGATTAAGAAAGGGAGTGTGAATGCTAGAGTTGCAAGGATGATTGAGGATTTGAGTGAGTTTGATTTTGAGATAGAGTATATACGGGGGGCTGAGAATGTGATTGCAGATGCAATGTCGAGAGGGTTATTACTGTGGAAAGTGACTGGGACCTGAACAAGGTTCCTGCAGGGTTGGTTGTAAGGGAAAGGTTTGTGGGGAGTGATCGGGTTTGGCAATGCTTATTTTGGGGGTTAAAAGATTTGGAAAATAGGGGTTTGGTTAAAGGGGTACCTGAGAACGTGAATGAGTTACGGGCAAGGTTGGGGGTGTGCATGGAGGAGGAAGGGTAGACAACAAGAGAATGTTGGTACAATTGTTTTTGGCGGTAGCAGATTTGTTTGGAATCAGAGTGGTTTTGCACTATGGGTGGAGCAGACCAGTTGAGTATAAAGGGGGGTTAAATGTGGGAAGTGAGCATGGGGTTTTGAATATTCAGTGTCAGGAAGATAGCTGTAATTGGTTGGTGGAGGAGGGGGGTGGCAGAAAGCATGAGGCTTTGGAGTGTGAAAGTAGGGGGCTGGCCGAGGGTGAATGTAGGGGCTGGCCGAGGGTGAATGCAGTGAAGATGATTGTGAGGCAGGTGGCCAAATGAGTGTGGCAGTGAGAGAGTGCATGCATGACACGCAAGGGAAAATGGTAACATTTGTGGGGGTAAATGATGGTGAGTATTGTGGGTTGGTTGATACGGGGGCACAGGTTTCTTTGGTGAGTGATTTGGTGGTGAGTGAACTTGGGGGTGTGATTGGAGAGTGAAAAAGCAGTCTGCAGGTGTGAGGATACATGGGTTAGGGCAAGGAAGTGTTTTGGTTTGGGAAGAAATACAATTAAAGATCAAGTTAGGGGGTTTAGAAATGGTTCATGATTTCATAATCATGACAAAGGATGATATGCCAACTTGTTTTTGTTGGGGTAGATTTTCTGAGAGTGCATGATGTGAGGGAAGGGGTTTCTTAGGAAGGGGGCCAGAGAAATAATTAGGATGCAGGACGGTGACGTGGTTGTGCGAATTTCGTCGGAATGATTGATATTGCTGGGGTGAGAATGATTTGTTGAGTGAGGAAGAGGTTGAGCAAATACAGGATCAGAGTGTGGGGGTCAGTATGTTACGGCGGTGTGTATTGTGGTGGGTGAGAGTGGAGGATTGGCCCCCTGAGTTGGATGCATACAGGAGGGTTGCTGGACGGTTTGTGGTGTGTAGGAATGTGGTGTACTTTTTGCATCAGGAGAGGTTGTGTAATGAAGGGGTGTATATACCGGTGTTTTCCTTTGATGCAGCCGTGAGTATGTGTCTGTTGGCACATGATCGTTTTGGGCATTTAGGAAAGAATAAGTTGTGGGGGTGTATGAGAGAGAGATTGTATGTGCCTGGGTTGAGCAAGATTTGTGTGGATGTAGCTGTCATGTGTGAAGATTGTCAGAGAGGGAAATATCAGTGTGTGCAAGCAAATCCGCCAGTCTTACGACTGTAGATGAAAGAATTGTTTGAGATGGTTGTGATTGATTGCGTGTCATTACCACAGACTGCAAGAGGGCATGTGGGAATGATTGTGATGGTGGATCACATGAGTAAGTTTGTATATGAGGTCCCCATCAAGGATAAAAGGAGTGAAACTGTTGCGCGAATGGTAGGGCAAGTAATATTGCCGATGTGTGTATGTAGGCCTGTGAGAATGTTGAGTGACAATGGGCCTGAGTTTGTGGGGTGGCAGTTTGAGGAAATGTTGAGGCAGTGGGGTATTGTGCATGTGTATGCCACTCCGTATATGCCGAGTGCGAATGGTTTGGCTGAGAGAACTGTGAGAACGATGACAGATTTTGTGAATGATGAGTAAATGTGATGACGATTGGGATGTACATCTTGGACGTGCAGTGTGGGTGTATAACTCCACGTTGCATAAGAGCTTGGGTATGTCTCCTTCAAAATATGTGTTAAATTTTGAGAGGGTGGTTAGACCAAGGTTGGGGTTAACGGAGGATGACCGTGGGTTGTGGAAGAGGGCGAGTGAAAGATTTGAAAGTTTTGGGGTTGGAGATGAGAGTATTGAGAGAGGTGATTGAGAGAAGGAGAATGAATGTAAGTAAGATGAGAGAGAAATTTGATGGGCCATATAAGATTTTGGAGGTGGGGCCAAGTGGATTGAGTTACGTTTTAAGAAAACTACAATTGGATGGAAGTGTGAATGAGATTAGGGCACATCATAGCCAGTTGTGTAGATGGAGAGAGGTGCCGCAATATGTTCGGGAGAATGCAATGAGTGATTGGTTGAGGACGAATAAATGCGAGCCGAGTTTCGGTGAGCAAATGGGTCTGGAGGACCGCCAGTTGGTGTTGGTTGAGTATGGAAGAAAGCGGAGGAAGTTGGAGGAAGTAAGTGAACAGAAGAAGCGTAAGTTGTGTGATAAGGGTGTGCTTGCAGGGGTGAGAATGATTGATAGGGCATGCAATACTGAGGATAGCATGAATGATACGTACAGAGTGTGTGGGTTTGAGTTGACTGAGGTGAGTGAAATTTCGGTGGGAAAGGAACCTACTAGTAGGCAGGTGATTGGTAGTATGGACGAGTCTTTGCGAGAGCTGGACAGAACTATGAATGAGTTGAATGGGTTAGTGGCAGAATTTGGAGAGATATTTGGGGCAGAATTGGAGGTGTGGATGAAGTGGTGGGTGAGATAGGTCAGGATAGTGTTGAGGAGGGTAGTGTGCGTCTGGAATGGGGTGGACTGGAGGGGTTGAGTGAAAATGGTGCTGAGAAGGGAGTAGAGACAGAGAGAATGCATGAGGGCCCTCGAACAAGATCCAGGGGGCCTGTTCCGGAGCATCCGTGGGTCCTGCCTAAGGCTATATAAAATCTGGGTAGTGTGTGTGTGTGTGAGAAGACGTCGTCAAATGTAGTGGGGGAGTAATATGGAGGAATGAGGTTATTGCATTTGACGACGTCTTGTGAGAGAGAGAGAGAGAGAGAGAGAGAGAGAGAGAGAGAGAGAGAGAGAGAGAGAGAGAGAGAGAGAGAGAGACAGACAACGAACAACGGCGTACGTAATTGTTGAATGATGTCGTTAGAGAGTGTGGTTTTCTTTTGTTTACGTTTTGATTGTCCATGAGGTATCGTGTTTCGTTGTTTTGGGAGTGCGCGGGACTGTGATCGATGATCGTGGCGGGAGTCTTGACAGAGATATTGTGCTGCAAGGACAGTTTTTCCGGTAGTTGATCGGAGTTTTAGTTGCGGGTTTTTGGTTCAGTTTGTGTGATCTGGTAATTGGAGGCTTTGTGGTTGGAGTGTTTGTACTTGGGTGTGTTTTTGGGTTTTGTGCTGTGTTGGTTGCGTGATCGGTGTCGTGTGATAATCTGGTTGTTTTTTTTCTGCTGTGCTCCGAGGGAGTTGAGTTTGAGTCTTCGTGGTTGAGTCTTTTTGAGTCTTGTTTTGGGTCTTGTTTGTGTACTGGTTGGGTTGTTGTTTTCTTGGTTGTGGACTGTTGTTGTGTGGTGAGCGTTGGCGTTATCGGCGGTTGTGGTGACTTCGTGACCTCCTCCTGCTTGGCAAAACTTCCCGTCTGGAATTCGTAGGCCTAGCCTAGTACGAGGTGAGTGTATGTGTTGTTTTTTTGTTAGTGTGAGTGTGTGGTTGTGAAATCCCGCCACATAATGAAACATCATTTTATCATAAAAATGTCATTTTGGTATTATAGAAAAGTTGTATAAGATGGGCATTAAAGGAAAAATCAGATTTATAAATTTTGTATCAAAAATATGTAAAGGTAAGAGTTGCAAATCATGTATTGTGACCTTTCTTACAAGAAGGGGGAGTTCCTCAGGGTAGTGTCCTTAGTGTCACCCTCTTTGATGTTGCCATTAATGAAACATTAGAAAAGATATCATCACCAGTAAAAGGCTCTTTATTTGTAGATGATTTGGCTCTGTACTGCACAGGATATGATGCAGTATCTACTAGCATGTTCATGCAAAGAGCCATCAATAAAGTAAGCAAGTGGGCTAATGAGCAAGGATTTCAGTTTTTCAAATCCAAAAACTGGGATCATTTTACCTTACTCTACTGAAGTAAAATTTTTAGGAATGGTCTTTGATGAAAAGCTCACTTGGAATAATCATATTGACCAGTTAAAAGTGAAAGTGAAGAGATCACTAAATATTTTAAAAGTTGTATCTAATTTTAATTGGGGGGCTGATAAGAAATCGTTGTTAAGGCTTTATAATGTATGTTTATCTAAGTTAGATTATGGCTGCCAGGTAGTGTATACTCATCTGCTTCAAAGAATAAACCTAAGGAATTGGACGTTTTGCATAATACTGTATGGGGCTAAGGATTTGTACTGGTGCTTTTAGAACTTCATCCATTGAAAGTATTTTTGTAGACTCCCATCAGCTACCACTGGACTTACGGAGGCATGAGCTAGGTCTGAGATACACCATGCAGCTGAAAAGCTCAAAGGAGAATCTTTCTTTTGAGATCTTAAAACAGTGTGACTCAAGGCTTTTTGGATGTAGATCTTCAATACCATTTCAAATCAGACAACTGGGTGAATTGGAGGATGAAAGTATAAAAATGCAGAAGATCCTACAAGTTAAATCCTGCTGTCCCCCCATGGTTTATTCCAGCAATAGATGTCTGCATTAAAGAGATAGAGAGGAAAGGTCGTCCAGATGAAGAAGTCAGAAACAAGGTTTTGGAGCATGATGAGAGGCATATAAATGACAGGAAAATCTATACTGATGGATCAAAATCAGATGGAGTGGTCTGTACCAGACTCCTCATCCATATTCACCACTGAAGCAACAGCCATAGTTGATGCTTTAAATCTTGCATCTGATAAGAAATTTAAATCCACAGTAATATATAGTGACTCAAGAAGTGTTATAGAAGCCCTAAAGAAGTTTAATCCTACCCATCCCTTAATTCAAAAGGCTCAGGAATGGCTTTTTTATCTTTGTTTGCCACAAATCAGTAAAGTTTTGTTGGATTCCTGGGCACACTGGTTTAGAAGGGAATGAACTGGCAGATAGTAATGCAAAGGATGCTGCAAGATGTGATTTCTTAACTAGTAAGGTGCCACATTTGACTACGCGTCCATTTAATAGAAGATACATTCGTAAGAAATGGCAGCAGAGGTGGACTTCCCCCACTTTATCCACAAATAGGAAGTACAGAAATATTAGAAAAAGTATTGATTTTTGGAGTTCGGGTTTTAATCATAACAGAAGGTTCAAGATCAACCTAACATGGCTAAAGATTGGCCATACCCGCTTCACCCATAGTTATGTTGTAGAGGGAGTTAGTGCCCCAGTTTGTGCTCACTGTGGTGGTCAGCTATACGTTGAGCACATGCTGGTGCACTGTCCTAGAATTAATCTTCTTAGGGCAAAGTACTTATTAGTGGCAAAGACTCTTTTTAGAAATTTTAAATGATGTTGAGGTAGATAACCATGAGAGAATCTGATCTTTGTAATGAGATATAATTTAGTATATTAAAGGTTTGTCAGATGTAATTTTTTAGTATATTAAAGATTTGTCATTTTTTTTATAAAGTATATATTTTATATAAGTAACTTACCCAGTAATTACATAGCTATTAGTTTCTTTTAACCATCAGCTCAAAATTTTGAAATTGCGGGTCCGCTTGTTTCTTATGGTGACATGCCCAGCCCACTTTTGGGTGTAAGAGAAGGTACAGCATAGCAAAGAGCTTCAATTTGTTTCTGCTGGCTGTGGTTGAAGGACTGTAGTTGGCAGCAGCTCAAATTTTGGAATTTATACTTTGCTGGTTGTTAGACTTATCTTCAATTGGTGAAGTATTTAATTTTGTAGCCTTTCAGCATAATTAAGATAGTGTTAGGCGAAATTTGGTTATTGATTGATGACTCTCTTGCCTTTTTTTGGACTTGTATTGGACTTTCTAGGATGTCTGACACTAGTGGTGCTAACATTAGGTATTGCAGCAAAGGTTCAATACTAGACTAACTGAGAATCTTACGATTGAACACTGTGTTCAGTGTAGGGGACAAACATGTTCAGTAGATTTACGTTGTGAGGAGTGTAATGACTGGGATATTAAGAAGTGGAAGACTTTAGATGCACATCTCAGAAACTAGCTAGAGATAGGAAGATGAAAGGTATTGCTAAGGAATCTAGTAAAGCTTTATCTAGTCAGGATCCATCCACTAAGTCAGATGCAATTGCACTGTAATTTCTTCCAATCCCATTACATCTCCTCCATTTGTGCAACCATCTCCTTTACCTGGCTCTCACGTTTCTGACCCCCAACACCATCGCCAGTCTGGAGTTGAAAATCGACACTCGCTTTGAATTGATTGTGCAATCGATCGCTAAATTAGCGTCATCGGTAAGTGCTTGTGGATATAAGCGAGTCAAATTACAGGCGATCTTTCTGGGCCTACAGTGCTTCGCTTCAGAAATACTGGGGAGGACAGTAGCAGTGCACTCAGACAACACGATGGCACTGGCATACATTAAGAAAAAGGAGGAACCCAATCTTTCACCCTGTACGAAGCAGGAAAGGACATTCGTCTTCGGTTACACCAGAATGAAACTCAAGTGACAACTCATTTTATTCTGGAAAGACTCAACGTTCTCGCGGATGAATTGAGTTGTCAAAGACAGATCCTCTCCACAGAATGGACATTAAACCCATTGGTTTGTCTGGATCTGTGGAAGTTCTAGGGGAAACCAATGATAGATTTGTTCGCGTCCCCCAGAAATCACCGACTTCCTCTCTTCTGCTCACCAGTTCCAGATCCCTTGGCATTGGCGACTGATGCAGTGTTGCAGGATTGGTCCAACAAAGACCTGTTTGCATTTCCCCCATTCGGTTTAGTGTAGCAGAAATAGTGGACTTTCTCCTGTTCCTATGCTCTGCTAAAGGACTTTCTACCTCTACCATTAAAGGATACAGAGCTATGCTTAGCTAAGTTTTTCGCCATAAAGGGATGGCCTTATCGTTGAACCAGGATTTGTCCAACCTGGTTAAGTCCTTTGACACCGCAAAGCCTAAGAAAAAACCTTTGCTGTCCTGGAACTTAGATGTGGTCCTTAAGTGACTTTCCAGTCACTTTTTGAGCCCATGCAATCTATCTCTTTAAGGGATCTAACTAGGAAGACACTTTTTCTGGTCCCCTTGGCCACCGCTAAGAGGTCCAGTGAAATCCATGCTTTAGACAGAAACCTAGGATTTTCTCAGGGAAGGGCAGTTTGCTCCTTTTCCCTAGACTTTCTGGCTAAGAACGAATTGCCATCGTTCTTTTATGATCAAGAACTTGTCCGAGATAGTGGGTCCATCTGAAGAAGAAAGAACTCTTTGTCCAGTAAGGGCCTTTAAGTTTTATCTTCACAGAACAAAGGACATTTGTGGTACTTCAAGAAACCTTTGGTCTTCTGTGAAATATCCCTTTAGACCCCTGTCTAAGAATGCCCTGGCATTTCTCTGAGGAATCCGATTTCCGAAGCACATTCCATGGTGAACGAAGACTCGCTCTCATCTTTAAAGATAAAACCCACAAGATAAGAGCAGTCGCTAAATCTTTGGTGTTAAAGCGTAATCTATCCCTTATGTCAATTGCACAAGCGATGTTTTGGAAGTGCAAGTTGGTGTTTGTGTCGCATTATTTAGGGGATATTGAGACGACTTACGATTAATGCAGTACCTTGGGTCCGTTTTACGCGGCTGAAGTGGTGTTGGGGAAGGAAACGTAGAAAGCAATGTACTTTCTTCAATCTCTTTGCCTTGCCTAGGGTGTTGAGTTTTGGGGAGCTTGGGAGTATTATGTACTTGGAGTACCCTCCATTCTTTTGGTTTTATGGTTGGGTATTGGTGTTTTTAATTTGATTTTTGGTGGTTATGGTGACTATTTACTCTGGTTATTTCATTTGGTACTGCGCCCTGGGCAGGGGCATCTTGTTGTACTTTGCTAGCCATCGGAATTTAGTCCATCACTACAAAGCACCCACTGTAGTAGTAGGGCCTCAAGGCTTTACTGCCTCGCCTCTACTGGATGAGTGCCAACCAAAGGCAGTATCTTATTGTAGCAGCTCTCTTATCAGGAAAGGTTCAACAACATTGATTCAATGTTAGCAAATTTCTACTCTCAAACTCATTACTGTTAATAATGTTTTGGGGTAGATATGTCCAACATTCCCACCTCCATTCAATGTGGGAATCAGCTATGTAATTACTGGGTAAGTTACTTTATATAAAAATGACATTTTTATAATAAAATAGTTTTATATATACTTACCAGTAATTACATAATCTGAGCCCACCTGCCTCCCCTCACTTGGACATAAGGGCAGAAACAAATTGAAGCTCTTTGCTATGTTGTACCTTCTCTTACACCTGAAAGTGGGCGTGGCATGTCGCCATAACTATAACAAACTAGCCGACCCACAATTTCAAAATTTTGAGCTGCTGGTTAAAAGAAACTAATAGCTATGTAATTACTGGGTAAGTATATATAAAACTTTATTTTATTATAAAAATGTCATTTTTAAATATAAAAGTGTTATTTTTTTTTATGGGTTTTATTTAATATTCTTCATTTTTTACATTCATGTTTTAACACTGAATTTTACTAGTACAGTATGTTACCATTCACCTTTCCATTATCAGTCATCATTATCAGAGACTTACATCATTATATTAATATATTTAAAATATCATATTTCATGGGTTCTGGTGCTTGCTCTTCAAGACCTAAATTTCATAATCAATCAATTCAAACCTCCTCCTTAAACAGTGAATAAAATGAGAATTCGTACACACTTAAAATATTTATCAAAAAATTACTCGTATTACACCAGAACTCCATGGACAACATACAGTAGAGCATATAAGTCGAAAAGGTCCACATTACGCAATGTACACAGATGGATCTAAATCAGAACAGAGAGTGGGATGTGCTGCAGTATCCTAAGACAAAACTTATCAATCCTCTCTACCTAATAATGCTTCAATATTCACAGCAGAGCTGTGCTTACATGCTGCGGCCATAAAATTAAAGAAACATCACTCTATAATTTTGTGATTTTTAGTGACTCAAGAAGCACTTATCAAGAAGCTGTTCAGTTACAAACCAACAAATAGTATTGTACAACAAATTACTAAGAGATTCAGAGCTGATGAAACATGGTTTTTCGGCAACAACTTTTCACCAAAGCATCGGATAAAGGTAGAAGGTAGCAAGTGTATATTTTATAACCCTACCTAATTTTTGTAAGTATTATATGGTACCTAAGTTCGATAGTTTTGAAATTTATAGAGTAAAATGAAGTCGCTGATGCCGGAACCGAGAAAATCAGAGACAAGAATCCTATAACAATTCCCCCTCGAGTAGGACGCCTTGACGAGGTGTGGGGCTAAGGGACCCTGGCCTTTGGGCCCAGGTCCTGATGAATCATCGTATGCAGTTTTTGGTTTAAATGGCGTGGACATTTCCACATTCGCAAAATTTTACTGCTTAGGTGAGTCTGAGAAGGGATTGTTTTTTTGAAGGGGTTCGCATTCGAAGCTAATGTGGGAGTTGTGGTGGTTAAGTTGCCACCCGATATGGTTTGGACCTAAGAGATGGTGATGGGATTTTTCCCATTGCTGCCTTGAGGGCGGAACCATCTCTGGGGATCAGCCCATCGGAATCCAGGGTGGGGGGGGCTGGTATTTGGAGGCAGGACTCCTGGCTTTTGTCCGGAAGCCCACCAGTACTGTTGGAGTGGGGAGTCAGCCCCCATTAGCAGGGGTAGAACTCCCAGCAGGCAGATTGGCTTATACCTGGGCCACTGCAAGCGTGTTGGTGCTATCCTGAAAGGGTAGGGTATGGGATTGGCTGTTGGGAGTCAACTCTCACTTGTGGCATTGGTGGAGAATGCAAATACCTGACTGATCCACGATACTTTCTTGATATAACCAAGCAGTTTTGGATGGGTGGATGAACCAGTTTGTGTGTGGTGGTCTGATGTGTGCATACTTGGTATCTTGGGGTCTCCTCGTGGGCTTAGTCAGTGTGTTGGGGTGGGGAAGCTGGGCAGTAGAAGCTGCCCAGTTTTTCCTTTTTGATGTGCCGATGGGGTCTGTGCGGGGCCTCTTGGTTGTCAGGTGTGCGCTTTTTGGACTTCTGCATGTGGACTGGTTTAAATTTATGGATTTGGCTTTTCTCCCTCCCCTGGATCCGACAACTTAACGGCACTGGCAACGACTTCTGGCATGAACATGGATATGAGCTTGGCTGTTGGACAGAACCAAACGCTGAGACACCGGGGTGTTAGTAAATCTGGTTGGTTTGATTCAAACAATATTCAAACAATATTATTGCACTAATGTCAGCTTGTCATTAGATTATGAATGTTTATACAGTGTAGTAAAACAATTTGGCAAAGTGGAAAGAATTAGATTAATTATAGAAAAAGATAAGCAGTCATTTTCTGCTTTTGTTAAAGTTTCCTCTCCCTTGGAAGCTAGAGAGGCACAACAAAGACTCCATGGCCACATTTTGAATGACTCAGTTCTCAGCACAAAAGTGTTTTCAGTGAAAAACTTAAATGATGACCCATTTGATTTTATTCCTAAGACTGAAGAACAATGATCAGCCCCATGTACCAGAGCTCTTCCTCCCCCTTTATGGCATATTGCTATCTACAAGGAGGGAGGGAAAAATTTAATAAAAGCTGCTGAATGCATTGAGAGCAAGGTTGGTCCCATTCCCATTGGAAATTTAAAATGCTGTGGAAAGAACCTTCTAATAAAAGCTGGTAATGAGACTCCAGCAGTTCTGCTATCAAATTTTAAACCACCTGAAGGTGGAAATATTGAATGTATTTCATCTCACAGATTCTTTAACACACTAAAGGGGTAGTTTACTCAAAAGACTTGCATGTTTTTAAAGAGGAGGAGATTCTCCATCGATGTCCTCCTTGTGTATCTCATGTTAAAAAACTGGATGGGGATGCAGCTATCCTTTTAACCTTCTCCTCCAACTACCTACCTGATACCATCATTGTTGGCCATGAGAGGATGCAGGTTAAGAAATATAAAAGAAATCCTAAACAGTGTTGCAAATGCTTTGAATATGGCCACATTCAAAATTCTTGTGATAATAATAAAAGATGTCCTGTGTGCTCTGCAGAGCACAATAATTTTGATGAGTGTGAAGCAGCCCGATACTGTTTCCTATGTAATGGTGAGCACCCTCCAGATACTAGGGCTTGCCCAAGATATAGATTTGAACAAGAAGTGTTGGGAGTGGCTGGTAACGAACTTGTCAGCATTAGCAAAGCAAAGCGGCCGGTAATGGGGGCAAACAAAAGTGCCAACTCTACCTATGCTTCTGCAATAAAACTTATGAAAAATTCTAGCAATGTAAGGCCACCAATAACTGCATCTGATAGTAGATATTGTAAACCTGCTATTCCTCTGACTGTAAATAATGATGAAAATCTCCAAACTCGTCAGATACTTTCATTGGCAAGTGCTTTGGAGTCCAATACCAAAAATTGTACTTCCAAGAGCACAGAAAATTTATCTTCCAGAGTCAATACAAAAGCCACCTCTACGATACCTGCCAATTCATCTCCAAAAATATGTGTGCCAAAATCAACTACTAATTCAGGAAGATGTTCTAAAAATACTTCAAACAAAAATAAGTTAAAGGAACAACCCCAATTAGATAGCCCTAGTTCAGAGCCATCAATCGTCACAGCCACAAGCAAAAATAATAGCAAAGCTATAATTATAACTACCAAGAAGCACACAACAAGTACACCCAAATAATGATATAGCTTTACAATAAAAGCTTGGAATGGGTTCAGTGTTTTGGAAGAGATCTCTCCTCCTAGAAAGGTGGTTCCAAAAGTAGATTCAGAACAAAAACATCTTGAGTTCAGTTCAGTCTTGCCTCCCTAAAACAAATAGGATTAGTGATGCACAGAATCACAGTAGAAATTCTGAACATCAGGATCATAATAAAGAATATGAAGATCAACCAAAGACCCTGAATTGCAATTCAGATGAAAAGGGATTAAGAAAACAATCTCTTATAAAGGAGAATTTCCAACTCCACCCTAGGAACAGTACTTCCCCTCCAAGGAGTGGGAAGTAGCACATTTTATCACCTTAGCATTCATGCTCGATATCCTTCAGTGGAACTGTAAAGGTCTCGGAGCCCGTACAGAAGACCTTAAAGTTTTAATGCATGAATTCAATCCAGGGATTATATGCCTACAGGAAACAGTGTTAGGCAACTCTCCTTATAATCCTGGACTAAATTATTCAATATTTAAATCATTTCCCCCAATTGGTGATTGTGTCCATGGAGGTGCTGCAATTATTATTAATAAATCTCTACAGCACTCCACAATACAACTAAATACGACTCTACAAGCTGTTGCTATTTCAGTCATTTTGGAAGAGAGGATAACAATCTGCTCCTTGTACCCTCCATCAGACCTTGCTTTTAATATTGGAGATATTCGGTCCTTAATTGACCAATTTCCAGCTCCTTTGCTTCTCCTAGGTGATTTTAATGTCCACAACCCCTTTTGGGGAAGTCCATTTTTAGACAGTAAAGGGAAATTAATCGAAAACATTATTGACAGGAATGATGTTACCCTATATAATAATGGATCAATGACCTTCCACAACATTAATGATAATCATTTCTATGCACTGGACCTTAGTATTTCTTCAGCAAGTATCCACCTTGATTTCAATTGATATGTTAATGAAGATTTAAATGGAAGTGATCACTACCCGATCCATTTGAAATATGCTCTGAATGCTCCATCTGAAGTTTTACCTAAGTGGAAGGTAGAGGATGCAGACTAGGATAAATTCAGTAAGGGTGTCAATCTAGATAGGGAGTTTGAGTCCTTTCATTCTCATCTAGATGCATATGATTACTTTATTGGATCTACTTTGAAGAGTGCTGAAGGCTCGATTCCAAAAACAAAAGGCAAACCTCGTAGACCTGCAGTTCCTTGGTGGAATGAGACGTGGTATTCTGAGGAAAGTGACCAGGAAGTGCTACAGACATTACAAAACTAGTGGCTTCCCTCAGTCTAAATTAATCTACAAACCTGCTTTACCATATTAATGGAATGAACTCCAAGACCCCACAGAGAGTGATGTGGCACAAAATAAGGAAATTGAGTGAAAAATTTGTCACCATTACCCTCATTAAAAATAAATGACACTCAAATCACAGAGCCCACTGAAGTTGCCAATGAGCTAGGAAAACACTTTTCTAAAGTTTCCAGCCCTAACAAGTATTCTTCAGAATTTCAAAGATTAGGAATTCTGAAATGACTCTGAAATGTGATTCAGGAAAATCTGAACCATAAAACTGCAAATTTTCCCTAAGAGAATTTTGTGAGGCACTCTTCTCAAGTGAATCCACAGCTCCAGGTGAGGATACAATTGTAAATGAAATGCTTAAACACCTCCCAGATGATGGCAAAAAATATTTACTCAAGATTATAAACAAAATATGGGAAACAGGAATCTTACCCAAGGACTGGAAAATATCCATAACTGTTCCTATTAAAAAGCCTAATAAAGATGCTTCCCAAGCCGCCAGCTATAAACCAATAGCTCTTACCAGCTGTGTGTGAAAGCTGATGGGGAAAATGATAAATACCAGACTAGTTTGGCACCTGAGAACCAAAGGATTAATATTGCCATTTCAATTTGGTTTCAGGAAAAACTGCTCCACCCTTGATCCCTTGCTGAGGCTGACCAGCCAAATCCAGCAAGGATTCACCAAACAATGTCAGACCATCGGCATATTTTTTTACTTTGAGAAAGCATATGACACTACCTGGAGAATTGGCATCATGAAACAATTGCACAAGATGGGCATATGTGGAAGAATGATCAGGTTTATATATTCCTTTTTAACAGACAGATTTTTTAAGGTAGGAAACTCCCTCTCCCAACCTTTTATGCAGGAGGAAGGAGTTCCCCAAGGAAGCATTTTAAGTGTAACACTTTTCAGTGGCAATAGATTGTGTGGTTGAAAAAAAAATGCTCGCTTTTTGTCGACAACCTTGCAATATACTGCACAGGATATAATTCCTTGTCTGTATATAAACATTTGCAAAGGTCTATTCATGCTATTACTAAGTGGGCTGATGAGAATGGTTTTAAATTCTCTTCTTCCAAAACAGTTGCAGTAAGATTTACCAGGTGCCGGCATGTGGAAGAGTTCCCACACGTAGTCTAAAAGGGTCTATCTTCATTGTGAAAACAAAGTAAAATTTCTGGGGATGACTATTTACCATAAATTAACATGGGCCAGCCACATAAATGCCCTAAAGATTAATGTTCAACAGTCTTTGAATATTTTAAAGGTTGTTTTTGGATTTAGTCTGGTAAGAAATCCCTTCTGAGGCTATATGACTCTCTATGTCGATCTAAGCTAGACTTTGGCTGTCAAACTTATTCCTCAGCTTGTAAAATTAAGCTAAAGGAACTGGATATTGTACACAACATGGGGTTGAGAATATGCTCAGGGGCTTTTAGAACTTCGCCTGTTGAAAGCATATACGTTAATATAGATCATTTTCCCCTTGATCTAAGAAGGCAAGAGCTAGGGTTGCGATATGTGGCTAGAATGAAGAGTGCTCCCAAAAATCCCTCCTTTCAAGTACTAAAGGAAACACACTCAAAATTTTTCTTGTGCAAGAGCTTCTAAACCATTCCAAATTTGACTGAATGAGGATGTTAGGAATAATCATCTTAAATCCCAGAAAGTCCTGGAAGTAGAATATCTTGTAAATCCTCCATGGCTTATTCCAGAAGCATTAGTATGTACGAAATTGTGTAACAAAAAGGACTGCACTGAAGAAGAGGTTAAGGGAAACTTCTTAGAGCACGACGTTACCCATGCTAGTTTTACAAAGATCTATACAGTTGGATCAAAGTCAGATAGTGGTGTTGGTTGCACTGTTATCCTTGGTGACACAGCGTACACAGCTAAATTACCTGACTCTGCATCAATATTTACTGCCGAATTAACAGCCGTAGTCTCTGCCCTAGATTTAGTTTTTCAAAGTAGTGACTCTGATTTTGTCATATACTCAGACTCCAGAAGCACTTTAGAAGCTGTTAAAAAATTTAATAGCTTTCATCCATTAATTCAGAAAGTTCAGGAGTGGCTTTTTTGTATCTATTGCCAGCGTAAATCAGTCTCTTTCTGTTGGGTCCCTTCTCATGTGGAGATTCGCGGAAACGAGATGGCAGACAGGGAAGCGAAAGCTGCTAGTATTTTATCAGACACTTCTTTCAGAAAAGTGCCTCATACAAACCTAGAAGGCCCTATTAGATCTTATGTTTTAAGTAAATGGCAAGAAAGATGGACTTCTCCTCTTCTTGCCAGTAATAAAAAATATAGAAATGTTAGAGATGATATACTGCCGTGGTCTTCATCATTCCAGCTTGACAGAAGAACAAAGGTTATTTTAACCAGATTAAGGATTGGGCACACTCGTTTAACCCATCAGTTTATTTTAGAAGGAAGCAGCCCTCCAGAGTGTGCTTACTGTGACGAGACACTAACAGTGGAGCACATTCTGGTGGTCTGCTCCAGATATTTTAACCAAAGAGAAAGATATTTCCAGGGTAAATCCCTCTCTGATATTTTGGGAGATGAAGCAGATATTTCTGCTATCATCTCTTTTTTAAAGTGTATAAAAATTTTCAGCAATATTTAATTTTTTTGTAATATATTTATTAAATCACACAGAATTTTAATGACATTAAATTTATGCATATAGTATATCTTATCATTCCTTGAACTTCCTATCTTTATTTATTGGTCACATCACTTCATTTTATTTATTAATCATTTCCTTCATTAATTCATAAATTCATTTACCTTAAATTTATTTTGTCTTCATTACGGCGCTGAATGGCCTTCTTGGTCCCAGTGCCTGGGCTTTTGCCCTAAAATCATACATCCATCCATCCTAAACAGTTCGTTACGTAAATGTAATATGATGTCATGAGGCTCCACCCATCCACCAGGTAGGTGGTGAATGGATATGCTTCCAGTCTAGGCTTCAACAAATTTGATAATGGCCAGCAGGATATGGAATTTTCCCCGTGGTTGTAAGACTGCATTTGTGCTATAGCTTGCCACTTTGTATACAAGCAAGAAGACCCGTGGCAAGACTTACTATAGCGTGATTAGGTAATTATTTCTGTAGTGGGTAATAGTTACTTGGTCACCACAGAAGTGTGGGCAGATGATGATGTTAGACAATCCCGACCTCTCCCTCGAGAGTGACGATGAAGACATTTATTAAAATGATTATAATAATGTTCCTCATTCAAACTGATTCCAATATTTTTTCCTTTCCATGCATATCAATATAAATCGTGTTACATTTGAAAGATATTATGTAGGTAAATACTGTAATAGCTTGCCCTCAAAATTTTGACTACTATCAGTATCTTTTATTTGCAGCGAGTAAGCTATACGAGCTCTGTTAAGGGTGTTGTATGATATAAAAAAAAAAAAAAAAAATAGCAATAGGTTTCGTTAAATGAAAGAAAACAATGCTGTTGACCTTTACACCTCTAACAGTTGAGGGAAATGAGGAATCAATTTTCATTTGAATTCTGCTTCTAGTGAACGCATTGGAGGGGTGGCTAGAGCTCTCGGCTAGCACGCTGTTGGCCCAGCGTTCAAGAGTCCGGCTGGCCAATGAAGAATTAGAGGAATTTATTTATGGTGATAGAAATTCATTTCTCGTCATGGTTCGGATTCCACAATAAGCTGTAGGTCCCGTTGCTAGGTATCCAGTTGGTTCTTAGCCACGTAAAATGTCTGATCCTTCGGGCCAGCCTTAGGAGAGCTGTTAATCAGCTCAGTGGTCTGGTTAAACTAAGATACACTTAACTTTTTCTAGTGAACGCTCCTGACTTGCTGCAAGTAGAAGGCTATAGTGTCGAAACCTGAGGTAAAACAAAACGGATGGTCTTTTTCCATTCCCGTCCTGAATAGATGTACAGTAGATCTAACAAATGAACTATAGACTGGTTCATTATGTAGATGAATTACATGAACTGAATTATTTGTAAGGAAGAAACAATACGAATATCAAGAAAATGGAAGAATTCCAAGCTAACAACTTAGTTCCAACAACTGCTGTGGAAGTTGCAATGAAACCTCCACAAAATAATAATAATAATAATAATAATAATAATAATAATATTAATAAAATTGAGAATGCTTGCCATCATTGATATCACTGAAACCTAGGATGGACACTAATATCAATTAGTGAAAATGTCATCAGCAAGTGGGCAGAGCCACAGTGAAGAGACGTTTTCCCCACATGTAAACATCACTGTGGGTGGAACCTCATGGCATCATAGGTTAACGTCATTATTGTGTTCAAAACCCTTACCTGTGATTTTGATGGCTCTGGCATAGAAAACTCACTTTTACTCTGATAAGTACCAGAACTATTGAACTTAGGTGCCAAATAATACTTGCAAAAATTAGGTAGGGTTATAAAGTTAAGTATACCTTAGTTTAATCAGACCACTGAGCTGATTGACAGCTCACCTAGGGCTGGCCCGAAGAATTACTCATTTTACGTGGTTAAGAACCAATTGGTTATCTAGCAACGGGACTTTTAGCTTATTGTGGAATCCGAACCACACTATACCGAGAAATGAATTTCTATCACCAGAAATAAATTCCTCTAATTCTTCATTGGCCGGCTGGAGACTCGAACTCGGGCCTAGCAGGGTGCCAGCTGAGAACTCTACCGACTCGTCTAACGAGGAACTAGGTAAGGTTATGCCAGCCGAGAACTCTACCGACTCTTCTAACGAGGAACTAGGTAGGGTTATGAAATATACACTTGCCAACTTTCACCTTTACTCGATGCTTTGATAAAAAGGTATTGCCAAAAAACCATGTTTCATAGGCTCTGAATCCCTTAGTAAGTTGTTACTACGTGAATTATATAATAATGGGAAAATGTAGAAATATTTTGAATTCCTGCCCATTTAGGGATCAAAGGAAATGAAGGGGCTGATAAAGCAGCCAAAGAAGTAACCCATATGACACGATCAAGTGTAAATATCCCTGCTAGTGATTATGTAACACACACAAAGGTGGGGGTTATAAGTAAATGGCAATATATATGGAATGAAGAACCTGAGAATAATAAATTAAAACAAAACCTAATGGAAAGTGCAGTTCATCATATCAGAGAGAGAGACATGCACAAATAATTCTAACGTCTCTGTATAGGCCATACTTGTCTGACACATGGACACTTAATGAGCAGCCCAGGTGCCCTGCTCCCAAGTTTTCAGAGGGCAAGGTGAAAATAACAGTCAGACATGTTTTGTGCAAAAAAAAAGTAAGTATAGCTTAGTTTTACCAGACCACTGAGCTGATTAACAGCTCTCCTAGGGCTGGCCCGAAGGATTAGACTTATTTTACGTGGCTAAGAACCAATTGGTTACTTAGCAACGGGACAATTGTGGAATCCGAACCACATTATAGCAGAAATGAATTTCTATCACCAGAAATAAATTCCTCTAACTCTTCATCAAATGCCCAAAGTATGACCAGCAGCGACTGTCAACTTTTGGGAATAAAGGAAATTTTTCACAATCTTTCGGATATTCAGCTGTTCCAATTTTGATGTTTGTGAGGAACTGTGATGTGATTAATAAAATATAAAAGGTAAATAACAAAAGCATGAAAACCCTTAAAGCATTTATTGAATTTTAAAAACTACAAAATTTTAAAGTTACTTATGCTGAATTTTAAAATACCTTTTTACTGTGTATGTCTGGAAACATGAGTAAATGTATTTATTGTGTGTGTGTGTTCCAGTATGAGAGCAAGTACCTTTGTGCAGCTTTTAATTCATTTTCATTCATTCATCATCATACTCAAAGACCTATTTGGTCCCAGTGCTTGGCCTCAGGCCTAGACCTGGTATTTTATTCTAATCCTTCGGGCCAGCCCTGTGAGAGCTGAAAGTCAGGACATGAAGCATACTACCATTTCTCAGAGAAAGCACAAACACCACAGTAGCTGACTGCAGCGGCTTATGATGTTGGAATTAATTCTAGAGGATCTAAATGGTTGCAAAAAAGTAGTCTAAAATCAAATTTGGGCACATTTCTGGTTTTGGGAAGAATTGTTTACTCCTACATGCAAAGTCTATTTCCCAATCACATATGCTCTACAATTTAATGACAGTGAAATGGGAATTAGAATCAAACCCCATCTAAACTTCACTTATGTTAGGGGAGTGATATTTGATAAGAGACCCCTTTCATTCCTTTTACCATACCTTCTTTCTTAAACTCTTTTTCCATCTTACTTTCTACCCTCTCCTACCTCTCCTAACAATTGATTCATAGTGCAACTGCGAGGTTTTCCTCCTGCTACACCTTTTAACCCTTTTATTGTCAATTTACACTTCAGCGCTGAATGGCCTCACAGGTCCCAGTGCTTGGCCTTTGGCCTAAATTCTATATTCAACTCATTGAAGGTGAGATACTATGCATGTGTCCAGTTGGAAGGTACATAAGGTCCTTAGTACATCATTCAGAGCCTGGATGTAAGTTTATACATAATCATAGACAATGAAAGAATAGAAGTCCATCTATTTACAGTAAACAAAAGCCACTGGCATGCTACATTTGTGATATAAAATAGGTTGCCAAAAGCTATTCTGTAATTTGAAAATTAAGGGAAATTGTATCCAAGGATTCTTCCATCAATAATAATCAGTTTTCATTTCATTCTCCAGTCTGAGAGCAAAATACAGAGAGCTCAAACTCTTTACAGTACTTCATGAATTTATACCTAGCAAGAGATCATGCTAGACAGCAACACTCTTTGACCCAGGGAATATCTATATTATAGGACTCGATTCTCAAATGGGATGTCATCGGGAAGTAGTTCTTAAAGTTGATCTAGAAAAGAAATATACAATTGTGTTAAATCTATTTGCCTCCCAAAAATAATGTACCTTAATGATGACATTGCAGACCTAATTTTAACAACTCCCCTAACCATTCCTCCTGCTTGGAGGTACTAATAGTAGGTACCCACAAGGGGATTGTGGGATGATGGTTTTGCAAATACAAAAGGTAACTTCATAGCACCACTTATTTAAAATAAGGATACTAGACTGCTCAGTACAGGTAAACCTGCCCATTTCCATATTCAGATAGGCACTCTGTCATGCATAGATACTTCAGTTGCTAGTTCTGACTACCTTGTGGATTCTCTGACTGGCAAACAATGGATGACTGGCATACAAGTTATCATGCATATATTATAATTAACATCAACAATGATCCACCATTACAAAGATCACTGAGGTAGATTCTTACAAAAGCTGACTGGCCAAAATTTCAGAAGTTGAGTGATATTGAAGGAGATACAGGAGAGTTCCAGACAAGAGAAAATGCTACTGATCTTTTGAATGGTGCATTTCATATTGCTGTCATAAATTTCATCCCCAAATCTACAGGTATATCCTGACAATGACCAGTTCCTTGGTGGTCATCGGAACTGCAAGTATTTTATAGATTGAGAATATCATTTACCAGATACAGGTACTGCTCAGAAGAAAAAAAAATTATCATACCAGTTTTACTTGGCAGTAAAAGCTGCCAGAGCCAAATCCTGGTTATCTTTTTTACCCTCGGCCAAAAGTAGAACTCGACCATCTGCTGTTTGGTGGAAAAGTAGATAAGTAGCTGGGAAATTCACACCAACTTAACTTCTGCATTAAAAATAAATGATCATTTTATAACCAGTCCCTCATAATTGAGTGATGCTTTGGCTGAACACTAGGCCAGTGTGTTGAGCAAGTCTGAAACCATTCCAGGGTACCATTATTGAAAAAAGGAAAAACAAAAACTTATTGCAAACAAATTGGAGTCGTATGATAAACATTTCACCAAAAGATTAAATGATTTGGCTCTTTCTAATCATAATGATAGTGCCTCAGGAATCTGATGAGATGCCATATGTAATGCTGAAACTGTACAATCCAACGTAAATTTGCTTTAAGTACCATTAATAGAATATGGCAAGACCACATTTACCCAACTGAATTGTAGCATTACTAAAGCCAGGCAAAAAAACTTGAAAGCAGATTGCTGCTCAAATGCTTTTACATATTGTCCATGTAAAATTAAGGGGAGAATGGTCTGTAAGATGGGTATGATACTGAAAAAAAAGGGATTTTGACGAAGGAAAAATCTATTTCTGGAGAGGGGACAGTGTCACCCGGTGAAAAAGTCCATTCAGCACTTATTTCTAGGTAATTCCGTTGCTAGATACCAGAGAAAGCTAAATGAAATGCTGGAGTTACTACCCCCAGAGCGAGCTCCATCAGATGGAGTCGTGTATGGAAAAGGGTGAACTACAAAAACACGGAACCTTATCCTATAGAGATCCCAAAGTCAAAAGTCCCACAGGAGGTGCTGTTACAAACCCATGCACCACTATCATGGACAGCACACACAACACCGCTAGCTGCATTCCATGAAAGCATCACCTCACCAGAATGATGTTTACTATGGGAGGACATGACACATGATGGAGGTGGGTCACAGACACGGTCCCCTCTCCAGAAATAGATTTTTCCTTCAATCAAAATCCCTTTTCTGGATCGGGTCCCGTGTCACCCGGTGAAAAATTAAACAGAGAAATAAATATCATTCTTAAACTAAAGAGATAATAATTTAAGGGGAACAGAAGACCGAAGGTCCAAAAATTTTTTTTTTTTTTAATCACTAGTAACAATAACAATAATGTACAAATGAAACTGATGTTAGCTTAAAATTAACATGACAATATGAAAAATATACATAAACAAAATAACTATACAATATTGATGACCGTAAGGGGATAACTGAGGCAGTGGAGGAGGAAATGACTAGGAATCAGAAAGGGAACCAGAGGGAGGAACGACGTTCCCTGCCGTGACTGCTGAGAATTTAAGAGCTTCTAATGGATTTCAAATAGTGGCGTTTGAAAACCAAGGGTGACTTCCAACCGGTGTACCTGGTAAGATCCGTGAAATTCATGTAATGAAAGTAATTAATGGAGGTGGCCACAGCTCTAATATCATGAACTCTTGGGACTGAGTCAGGGTTAGCCTGCTTGATAAAGTAAAGGATTTGTTGTCTAATAGCAGACATAGAGAGATTACCCCCTCCTTCCCTGATAAAGAGAGGCCCAGAAGAGATGTGAGAGGACCTGTCTAAATAAGCCCTCAAAGTATGAACTGGGCACAGGGACAGGTCTTGAGGCAGGGGAGAATTTTCCAAGGCGACCACCTATGCTGAGGATCTTCATTTTTGGCCAAGAAGGTAGGGTGAGGAATCAGCAAAACCTCCCCTGATGGAAGGAAGTCGATGTGGTTGGGCTCCCTAGAGAGTGCGGACAGCTCTGAAATTCTAGCACCCGAAGTTAGGCTAACTAAGAACAACGTTTTCCTTAACAAGGAAAGGTAGGGGCAAGACTGATTATCGATATCTGAGGCTAACTTCAACACGTTATTTAAAAACCAGGAAACCATATGTGGACGGATTACTGGCCTCAGACGTAACATGCTTTAGGGATGGAAGAAAAGTAAGGGTCTGTGAGGTCAATTTTGAAATCATACAAGAACACTTTTCGTAAAGCCGACTTGACTGTAGTAACAGTACTAGCGGCTAAACCCTTCTCAAACAGTGATCTAAAAAAAGGAGATTGCTAAATTTATGGTCATTACTGTAGCCTCAGATTCTTTCAAAAAAGAGTGCTAGTTTCTTAATTGCTGAGTCGTACTGACGAAGAGTGAGACCCGCTATCTGATTCCAAGAACATGGTATTGACAGGATCAACGTTAGCATCCCTTTGAGCCGCAAACTTCATAAAGTCCACAAAGCCAGGGCACTTTGGATTTTTGAGGAAGCTGACACAGTCTGAGTTTGTACTACTTGTGTTAGTTTTGGACTGGGGATTGATGTGGCGAAGTTTCAGTTCTAGCAGAAGAGGAAACCAGCTGCTCTTTGGCCAGTAGGGAGCCACTAGAGCTACTTGACCCTTTGAGTGTCCTCAGTTTGTGAAGGACCTTTAACAACAAGTTCACTGGAGGGAACAGATAGATCACCTTCCACCTGTTCCAATCCAATGACATTGCGTCCGTGAAAAGAGCTTGAGGGTCCAGGTTGGGAGCTACGTAATGAGGACCTTGTTGTTGAGTTTGGTTGCGAACAAATCTACCTCCAGACCCGGAACTTGTTTGCAGATCCAATTGAACGAGCCCCTGTCTAGGGACCACTCCGACTCGAGGGGAGTTGTCCTTGATAGAGAATCTGCTACGACGTTCCGGACCCCTGCAAGATGGGTGGCAGATAGGTGCCACTTGTTCTTGCATGCCAAGGAGAAAAGTGCAATCATTACCTGGTTGATCCGGCTCGATTTTGAACCTCCCGTTTATGCAGTGGACTACCGTGGCGCTGTCCAGAACCAGTCTTATGTGAATCTTCTTGGGGGGAAGAAGCTTCTTCAAGGTAAGGAAGACCACCTTGGCCTCCAGAACGTTTATATGGAACTGGCGGAACATGAGGGACCAAGTCCCCTGTACTTCTTGGTGTTGAGAATATCCTCCCCACCCGCTTAGGGAGGCGTCTGTGTGGATAACCAATGCCGGAGGAGGAAATTGAAGGGGGACTGACTTGGACAGGCTCTTGACAGTCGACCAAGGCCGGAGTCGCTTCTTCAAGATGTGAGGATCAGAGACACATTGTCCCTGAGACTGATATTTGCCTGACTCCGCCACACTCTGTTGATATCTTTCAGCTTCACTTTCAGCAACAGGTCTGTCACCGAAGCGAACTGAAGGGAGCCCAAGACTCGTTCTTGGGTCCGCCGAGAGGCCCTTTGGATTTGAGAAACTGCCTGGTTGTTCTGGCTATCTCCTTCCTCTTGGGAGGAGGAAGAGAGAGCTTGTGAGAATTCAGATCCCACTGGATTCCCAGCCATTGAAAACAACTGCTCGGAACCAGGCAGGACTTCTCCCTGTTTACACGAAAGCCCAAGGATTCTAGAAAGTCGACCACCACGGATGTAACTCTCCGGCATTCCTCGACGCTGGATGCCCAGATGATCCAGTCGTCGAGATATGCAGCCAGCGTAATCCCTTGAGACTGGAGTTGTTGTACGACCATGTCTGTCAACTTGGTAAAAATCTTGGGGCTATGTTGAGGCCGAAAGGCATCACCTGAAGGAATATGCCTGCCTTCCCGAGCCTGAATCCCAGAAAGGGGGAGAACCTTCTCGCAACCGGGATGTGATAATAGGTGTCGGAAAGATCTAGAGAGGTGGTTACGGCTCCACGGGGCAGTAGGGTCCGAACTTGGGAGACAGTAAGCATCCGAAACTTGTCGCAACGAATGTAGGAATTCAGACGGGACAAGTCCAGAATTACTCTCCGCTTGTGGAACCCTTCTTGGGAACACTGAAGAGCCTGCCTTGGAACTTCAGAGTCCTCACTTTCCTTATAGCCTGTTTCTGTAGGAGATCCTCCACAAAGTCCTCGAGATCCTTGGTCGTAGCCTGATAAAACTTGACTGGTGGAGGGGGATTGTCGATCCAACTCCAGCCTAGGCCCTGAAACTATACTCTGAGCCCAGGGACAGAAGGTCCACCGAGCTCGAAAATGGTACAGCCTCCCGCCCACAGGATGTATGTCATCGGTCCTGTGTTTGCTTCCCCCCTCTGGAGCCTCTACCTCCCTGTTCCTGGGAGAGGAGTGGGGCTCCTCTTCCCTAGCGAAGCCACGGGGCTTATTGCCTCTGGTTGATTGTCTGGAGCGAAATTTCCCCTGACTTTCATATGCAGGATTGAAAGCTGGGGAAGAGACATAGGAGGGAGCAGCCAAAGACTGATGCGCCGGGTTCACCAGGACATACTGAGGCGGAGGATGGGAGGAAGAGGTCGAAGGCTGACCTTGTAAAGGAACCTGAACCAAGGACTGAGCTGGAAGACGTTTGAAATGTTTAAATTTCTTACTGGACTTTGTGGGAGGGCCGGTAAGATCAGATTGTTTCTTTATAGGGCAGACCCCAACGGGAACGGAGACTCTGATTGACCCTAGCTGCCTCAGATAAGACTGCATCAACTTCTTCTTGTGGGAAAAGATTAGCTCCAGATCGAACTCTTAAGAAGCTTATTTGGTTCATGCCGAACTGTGGCTGCTGAAAAGATGTGTTTCCGGCAGGCCAGTCGGGCAGTCATAAAGTCAAACAGGTCTTGTTGAAAACAAGCCTCGAGAGAGATTTCGTCAAGACCTGGAATAATGGATCTTCCCTATAAACCAAAGAAGTTGACTTCCTCCAAAGCCAAAGAGTTCAAAGACCTGGCGAGCCTTTCACTTAGTATCAGCCTCTGTTTTTTCAAGAGCGTCTCCGGGATCTTAGGAGCTGCTCACTGAACAGATCAGAGGCGCAGTCTGGGTCAAGCCGAGTCACCAGAACGTATTAGGGCTCCCTTCCAGAATTCGGTGCCTCCGGGAAAGACGAGAGATGTCGGATCCGTCTCTCGGAGATGAGGAAGGGTTTACCTTCGAAGCAAGCCTGACTAGTCAGGGAGGCCACTTTCGAATCCATGCAAGGAGAAGGAGAACATCACTGAGAGTGAACATAGTGAACACTCCCTTAGCTGGTGTAAGCTTAGTGTTCTCCGCTTGCCACTATGTAAGGGTCCTCATCAAAGACGACTGGGCTTGGTCCCTAGGATAGATAACCGTCTCCTTAGGGACTTTATCAGACCTGTTCCAAACCTCTCCCTTCAGCCTGGCAAACCCAGTGTAGGGAGATGTCAGGTCCGGAGGATAGAACTCCAACTCTTCCACTCTCCTTGTTTAAAAACCCTCTATGGTAAGAGTACCTTTTTTTAAACATAAAGGGCCAGACGCCATAGGATTCCCCAGATCAAAGGGAGGGAGAGTGGAAGGGTCAGGAACAGAATGAGACCTAGAACGAGAACCTTGTTGTGATTCCACCTTCTCCGAAAGAGACTGAAAAGAAGAAGCAAGACCAGACAGCTTGCTGTCTACCCCGGGGCGATGCGTCGATCTTCTCAAACCTCGCGGCGATTTTTCTAGAAATTGTTCAAAGAAATGAAACGTTGATCCAAAGGAGGAGGAGGGGGAACTACCTGACGTGACTGAGGCTCCGCTTGGGACCCGGAAGGGGAGGCTGTACTCATCGACGAACGGGCTCGTCGCCCGATGTGCCGCCGGAGGGACCAATTTCGGCCTGCCGGAGTAGGTAAGGTTTTCTTTTAACGGACTTCACCTTCGGGCAATAGACCCAGACGTGCCCAAAGGTATGAAGATTTAGAAAGCCTTTAAAAATAAGCAACAGAGGAAGAAGGAGAGCTAAACAGTGGAGAACCTGCCTCACTTACCCCCTTACCTGCTTGATGCTCGGGATAATGCTCGGAGACTCAAGGCGAGATCGAGTTCCGCCCAATTCTTCTGGAACGCCGCCGCTCAGAGCCGAACCGTCTGGAGAGGGGACTGGTGTCAAAACTCCCGAATCCCGGCAATCAACGGAGCAGCAACATCGCCGGTGACAGAAGCTGTGATCAAGCGCAAAAAGGACATTACAAATAAAACCTTCGAGTGTATGTAGGATTGCCAGCCCCTACGTTGCGCCCAGAGCCGCTAACCCAGACTTTAAGGGCCTGAAGCGAAGCATCACGAGACTTCGGTCAGCCTGCGGAAGAAAAACATTATTGCGGTTTACGAAGGCGGGGAATCGGTAATATGTAAACATTACAGTTGGCTAAGACGGAAAGATGCATGATAACCTACCGAATCATCGATAGCCTGCTCAGAAAGAGCTTAGCAAACATCACATCCATCAGGGTGCCAAACAATAAGATCCCCTATGTGGACCGGATCCGGAGTGAGACCGACAAACTTCGTAGCCGCTGGCCTGATGGAGGGCCCCGGAGCACCTGTAAGAGTATGAGATTATGAGTACACTGTGTAAGGTGCCGGAGTAGTATGCTGGAGCAACACAGTATTAAACAAAGCCTTGAAACCAGCCGGAATGATCTGGGAGGTAACCGGGTAAAAAAACCTCATACAAACAAAACAAAATAAATAATAAAATAATAAATAAAACAAAATAAATTTACTGGAACTAGCCAGAGTAACATGCCTTAAAGTAAGTGACGGATACAAAATGAAATGGGAAGGTTAAACTGTCCAGAGAAAAAGCGCATTCCACTGCAACTAAAAATAATATGAAACTACCGATAACGGAAGACCGAGCAAACGCTAGAACCGCCGGAGCGGGAAGCAAGGAATGCGCTCCGAGTGAGAAGACAGTAGTTAGCTAAGGGCAGGGAACGTCAAAGTCCGAAGGAAGACAGTCAGGTTGGAAAGCTCTAACTGGCAACGAAGAAGGGACTGAACCGGTGTCGTCAAATTAAACGACACGCCGGAGAAGACGTATGAAGGGGAGAGAATGAAAACCCTGGAGGAAGAAACCGAAAATGAACGACCAGAGAGTGGGAATGCACAGATCCGGGCGTTCCAGGTCATCCCGCCCACTCGCTGACCGAGTCGTTACCCAGCAAACGCGAGAGAAGCACCGAGAGGAACAGGAACAACCTCCATGGGGAAGGGGGAACAGGGAGATAAAGATGGGGAAAGATGGTGGACGGGAGAGGGGAAGCCCTCCCGGCCACCAACAGTCCCAGGAGGGAGAGAAAATTGGTAAAGTCATGGACCGTACCAAGGAGAGGCCAAACAATGCAGAGGAAGGGGGCATAAGCTATAGGCTAAAGGAAGGAATGCTCCCCACTAAACCTTAATAAGTTAACAAGATTGAAAACAAATCAGGGAAGAGAGAGCACTCAGGAGGAGGGGAGGGGAAAGGGTGGGTCGAAACAAACCAAAAACTGGAAACTAACCTTAAGTAAAGACCAAACTAGGGTAGGCTACATGAAGCCCCTCGCTATCCCAGCTTAACCAAGAGGCTCATTAGCCTACGCGAAAAGCCGAAACAGGAGAGGGGTTAGCAACATGAGATCCCTCGCTATTTCAGCTTAAAACAAAGAGGCTTATTAGCCTACGCAAAAAGCCGAAACAGGGGAAGGGAACATAAAAGGAGAAGACCCTAGTAAAACTTGAGGAAAGCATCCATTGGAAAAACAAACACAAAACCTTATGAAGGGCATGTGAACGAAAAGAATGAACTACCCCCTTTTTTCATGGAAAAAAGGGGGCAATACCTAACGCCCAAAAAGGAAAACCAAAGCTAACAACCAACCCATAAAAAAAGAGGATAAAATAAAAATATAACAAAATAAAACAAGAGGAGGACCATACCCAACACGATGTGGACGTGAAGGGAAATGGCCGGCTAAGAAGTAAAAAGAAATATCCATAATAATCATAAAATATCAAATGCATCCAAACACTGGGTTAAAGATAAAACAAAAAAACTTAAAAGTGCTAACGTAAATAAAATTCCCAGAAGCTAAGAGAAGAGAAGGGCAAAAATAAGGCATGTTAATGAATTGATAAAAGGCGAATAGGCTCGAGGGGAAGCCCGACGCCTAAACACCAGCCCTCATCTCGAAGCAAAGGGAAACAAACGTTAATCAATCAAAATCACTAATTAGACCTCATGAAAAGGAAAATTATCCTAAACATGAAGAGGAACCGTGAGAAAGATAGAAAAACAGGGCGACCCAAGATCACGAACCACGCATGGGGGTCACGTGAGGCCGCGAGAGGAGATCGAGACGGATGTTATAAATCCCTTTAATTATTAAACTAAAGGGAAATAAGGAGCCTCAATCGCCTCAACTAAAAAACGAAATACTGGTACTCAACTTAGGTGACGAAAGACCTTGTGAGGAAGCCATAATGGTGCAAAAAGGCACAAGATTAAAAGCACAACGAAAAAATGTGTGACCGAAGGTGCTTGCTGAAATGGAATGCGGCTAAGCGGTGTTTTGTGTGCTGTCCGTGAGTGGTGCATGGGTTTGTAACGGCACCTCCTGTGGGACTTTTTGACTTTGGGATCTCTATAGGATAAGGTTCCGTGTTTTTGTAGTTCACCCTTTTCCATACACGACTCCATCTGATGGAGCTCGCTCTGGGGTAGTAACTCCAACATTTCATTTAGCTTTCTGGTATCTAGCAACGGAATTACCTAGAAATAAGTGCTGAATGGACTTTTTCACCGGGTGACACGGGACCCGATCCAGAAATGAAGATTTAAGTGGATGCATTCAACAAGACACAGTATTATTACAAATAGCATCTGCCATTTGTAAATCTTTTGCTACTACATCAATTTTTTTTTGTTTTTACCTTGAAATGACATACAACATTGCTTGGAGACTGGAACTCGAAGGTGATTATGGACTGATAGAGGAATTACCATTGTTTAACAGAATTACCTTGATAAACAGAAAATGTCAGGAAGGCGGCCCAAAGGTAGTTTGCCGAGTGTAACCTTACAGCTCTTGCTGTAAATGGGATAACTACTATTATTCTCCATTATATTCTTCATACTGTATTTGTAGGAGCTAAGCTGTCAGTAGCAATAGTGCAAAACTTCAACTTGCAATTGACAAAGTCATGATATGAATCATATGGTTTTAAAGTTTTCTGTAAGCAAAATTGTCAATACATTTTTACCTTATTAGGGGAATGCATCTGGATCATGATGTCTAAATTAAAGGTCAAAGGACTTAGTGTACAGGAGATTCATTTCCTGGAGATTCATTTCCTGAGAAAATTTGTCCATAGGTTGACATGGACTCATCATTTGAAGACTTAAAAATGATTGTATATGTAAAGGCCATTTCTGAGCCTATACTTGATTTAAGTCTCTGTTCATAAACAGAGGTTTGATCTCGCTTATCTCGAGACATTGTGTGATAGCAGTAACGTGAGCCGGCATCATAAGTTATATCTTTCCCTAACTAAAATCTAAGGACTACTGGAATCAGATACTAAGTACAAAACTAAAACCCTTTATTGACAAAATCAACGAAAAATAACTTCTTAAAAATTACGAAGAATGAAATCCAATGTTTCAACACTACTAGAAAATCTTCTAAGGAAATAATGCTCCAAAATCATAAACACTCAAATACCTAAGGGAATACAGAAAATAACTCATCTGTCAAATCATGAACAGGTCAATCAATAAAAAAAACAGGTCATCTCAAATGTCATACCACTCTCATCCCTGTAGGAGGGAGAGAGGAAAAAGGAATAGGAATGGAGTGGAACAGAAATACCTGTGAAAGAAGAAACGTCACATTAAAAATAATAAAATGTAAAAAATTGCAGAAATACATCTTCCGCTGTCACAGGAGACACCATGCATTCACAGTTCTGAAAAACAAAGTCTAAAAACGTATATGAATTCTTACTCACTCCACAAGTCCTCTGGGACAGTCTCCATGTGAAAAACCACTCACATCTTCAGACACACATGAAACGGATCTCACAAGTCCAATTCGAACAACGGTTCCTCCCATTATATTCATTATGTAATGCACGAACGAACGTACTTTTGTATGACATCATTCGAGGTCAAAGTTCGGCAAGACACGCCTCTGTATTTCAAGGCGTCACTATCGACATGCATTCTTCAAAACCGGATTTTGTAACTGGTTCAGCTTCTAGAACGTTCTTTGCTGAAAACGCATTTGCCAGCTCGTGTCCGGTCACCAAGGTGGTTTCTTCGACCCTTGTGGTATGCGAATTGCTTCAGCAGTTTCCTATCTGCTGCGTGTAGTGAAAATGGACCCTTCGAATAGCTGACCCAACTTTTCAAAGGCCACCTTAGCGAGCCTTTACATATAGATACTTTAAACATTTCTAGTTTTGACTTGCTGTTCATGGGATACAGAATGTACAACACTATTGAAGTTACATAAATCCTTTATTTTTATTCTTTATCTAAGCTCTTATGTGGTTGTGAGATGACTAGCTACCCCTAGCAAGCTGAGGGTCTTGGATTCTGTGCATAATGCTGAAATTAGGCTACCTACTGGAGGTCTAGTAGGTACAGTATCGTAGTCATTCTCCTACTAGTTACCATTCATCAAGTATTAGTATAGACTGCAAAGCATTCCGAATTCTCTGACTTATAAAACTGCTAAAAACTGAAGTATTTTAGATATAAGGCACATTTTCACTGTCCCCAGTTGATGGATTAGGATCAAACAATATGGATTAGGATTAAACAATAGTTAAGGAATATCAGTTTAATTGGTAGAAATCCTCCCTCTCAAGATACCAATAGCTCCCCTATGGAATTTGCCAGTAGATTTTTATAAATTTTTTGGAGGTTTTAAATGTAATGATGGAGGCTGAAGCCAGTTGCATTTTTATGGCTTGTGCTGAGGAACATTAATAATTTTATCTTGACCAATGGCTTTAAATCTAATGGTGGCATTGGTTTTGGAGTTAATAGCAGCATGTTTACATTATTGGGATGCGCTTCCATAAGGAACCTCAGTCTTTGCAGCTGAGTTGAATGGTATTTTAACAGCTATTGAAAAAATAGCAACTATGGATGAGGGTAATTTCACTATTTTTTGGGATTCGAGAAGTGTTCTACAAGTACTTGCATTTTTAATTCTGTCAGCCCATTGTTTTTAACAATTTTACAGATGATCCATTAACAATACTTTGCTGGACCCCAGCATGTGTGGGAGTCAGCGGCAATGAAGAGTCCGATAAAGAACAAAACTGGCTGTAGCTGAGCTACTTCCAATGATATATCTACTCTTGTTTATTAACCTCAAATTAAAGCGTTATTGTAAGACAACTGGAAAGGCCATTGAAACACAAGTAAAAAAAAATTGAATGAAATCACTTGTTACACATCCTTCAAAGTATGGAAATAATGCCTAGGAGATGGGAGATAACATAGGGCATGGCCTTTTAGCTAATTTACATTAATAATGATCACTGTCCCTTTTCTGAATGCCCTAGTCTTGGGGATCTGAGGAATTGACACTGCATTGAGGCCCAAGGTGAGGATGGTAGGTTTACCCTTGCTGGGATTTTTGGAGGATATATATGATGCCAGTGGCATTATTAACTTTGTCAGAAGCTAGTCTGCTGAAGATTCTAGTCCTGATTCTGTCATTTTATTTTTATATGGAGCTCTAAATGGCTTTAAATTTACTTCATTTATTTATTTATTTTTTTTCTAGATATGGGCATCAATGACCCTGGTAGTCAAAATGCCAGGTAACTTCCAATCATTCACTTATTCTAGAATGAGAGGTCACACTTACAAGGGAACTCCACCTACCCAATCACATGCCACGTTGGGTGGGAAGGAAAGTGGATAGAGTTGGTTGCCGACTTTTTTTTGTAGTACAAGTTGGTACATGAACAGTTCTATCCCCAAAAGTTAAGCCACCATGTAGACAATGGCTTGTATTCTTGTGGGAACAAAGGGCAAATTTTATACATACTAAAGTGAGGTTTCTGCAATAATATTTGACACTTGGTCTCCACTCAAATTTTTGAAGGACACAGTGTATACAGTTTTAATTGAACAGATAAAACATCATTTTAAGCTTAAAATACACTGTAGATCAGAGTTAGAGCACTGCAGCCAAATTTGCTCTAGGGCTTTTAAACTGAATATAAAAACTAAATGTAATATACTGTACATAATATGAGTGTATGTATGTGCTATGGAGCTTTCAGAATGTCTCCTGTGGAGAGCTTATGTGAACAATGAGCAAATGCTTATTAAGTCTTTTAGAGGAAAACTGGGGCTGCACTACATAAATCAGTTAAAATGCTCACTACATAACCCTACTAGATATGTGCTCACACAATGTCAGAAAAATTCAACACCCTGAACTGAAGTAAACCATTCCAGTGCATACCAGTGAAAAGGTGAAAGATTATTCCTTGGAGATGCAGAAGATAATAAAAACATTCAAAAATTCCAGCGTGTATGGTTTAAAAGCCTAGTGTGTAAAAAAGCATTATGCAGGAAATCTTTATCTGAGGCATCAATAAATTAAAGTTCTTAGTCCATGATGAAATTCCCTAGACTCCATAAAGTTCTATTCAGGTGGATCAAAGACTGAGGATGGGGTAAGCATTTGCAGTCATGCATAATGAGGAGTCTTATGTAGCTACATTATCCAGTAATGCTGTAATTTTCATAGCTGAATCCACAACCATATTAAGATCTCTACAGCTTTGAACAAAATAGATGACAGAGTTTTTACTATTTACTCAGATTTAGTTTAATGCTCTCTCAGCCATTAGACAATTTAGCCTTTCTCATCAAACTATTCCAGAGTCCAAGGATGGCTCTTTGCTTATAAATTAGTCCAGTGTTGCTGGGTGCCGGTCCATGTTGATTTCAGAAGTAATGAACCAGTAGATGGAGAAGCCAATTATGCGACAAGACTGAATACAGTACTGCAGTAGTGTATTGATTTTCCTTCAATTCCTTATACTGATGTGAAAAGGCCTATCCAGTCTTATATTAAACAAAAATGGCAAAACAAATTAAATCCTTTTTATGATTAAAATTTAAAATATCAGAAAGTCTGTTTAGTGATTGAATTTTTGTCATCATTGTACCAGAGAAATTTGGTGTTGAAGCTAGTATGAGTGGATTGAAGGTTCATATTTGTTTAACCTTACTATGAAGCACATATTGGTGGATTGAAGGTTCATATTTGTTTAACCTTACTATGAAGCACATATTGGTGGATTGACCCAAGTATGTGGATTAGAGGTGGCAGCAAACTTTCAGGTTCCAAAAAAGGTTTAAAATGATTGTCGATGGCCTGGACTTTTTAAAACTATTGATGTTTTTCATATTTACCCATTTTTATTAGTGGATTAACAGTAATTTATCAGTTTTATCTTGTAACCATTTACCGTCACTGTACAGAATAACTGAACAGTTCCAGTGCCAGGTCATCAGACTAGACTTTTAGGTTGCATTGTTATTAATATGGGTTTCCTCAACTCTTCATTTCTGAATTAGATAACCAGCTAGTTGTTGGTGCTAACTTGTTAAAAGCTCTCTTAAAGGATCCTGAAGTTTTCAGGTATTTAAAGTATAATGGAGTGAAACCTTATCTTTTAAATCAGTTTTTGCCAAGACCACTAAGAACATGACTTCTGGTGGAAATACAGTACAGTAGTGTTAAAATGGTCTAAGGACATGTCCAGTTCCATCCAATACAGTACAGTGTTTTAGAATCTTCAGTACAGTACGTATTTGAATTTCTTCTCTTACACAGTAGCCTTCAAAGATATTAGATTGACCTTTAGATTGACCTTTGAAGGTGAGAGTAGATTTTTAGGTTTATTGTTGTTTTGTCTCGCACTAACAGGTTCCACCAATTCTTTCATCATCAGATGGAGGAGTGACTGCAGAGCAATCAGGAACCAGATGTGATACATTATATGGTTGTCTTTTAAGATCTCTATTGAGAAGAGCTATCAATTGAGAAGAGCTATCATCAAGTGCTAGTTAGAGATTTTTTATTAGTACTGTATTTTGAAGTTTGAAGAGTATGCAGCCATCCAGAGTTAACAGCACCTTATGGACTTGATGAAAAATTGTACACAGCATATGCCATGACTGCTGTGAAGTGTGTCTATTCTTGCCATGAGTGCACCAGGAATAGTAAATGAATCCACCAAATGTTTTTTCCCCAGTGTGGGGCAAGAATCAGATTATAGGGGCCAGAGGAGATAGGTAAGTGTACTGTCGAGATGGAAATGAAAAGTAAAGAGGAATTGAAGAGGAAAGCATGAAAGGTTAAAAAAGGGGAATGAAGAATGAAAAGATGCTAATGAGAGGAATGGGAAGAGGTGGAGTGGTTGAAGAAAGAGGGGGAGAGAGTATGAAATATAGTGCCTATGTAAGGGAGTAGAAGGTGCGGAAGGAGAATGGAAGATGAGGACTTCTACTCCTGTGGCAGTGCTTGCCCAGCAAATTAAGCAGTGTAAATAACATAAAAGATGTAGAATTTAAAGGAAGAAATGAAAAACACTGTGCTCAGCAATTGAAGACTGATATAGTCACTGATTGAGAGTGAGGGTATGAGTGATGAGGTCAATGAATGGTATGAGTGAGGAAGAGCATGAAGTAGAATGTAAGATTGTGCATAGGAGGGATTTTGGAAGCAAGGTTGGCCAAGTTCTGAGAGACGAATGTAGATCATGAACATGAAACTGGAAAAGAGTGATTGAACAAGAAAGGAGACTTAAGGCTGGGTGAAATGAGGGAAAAGGACTGAGTTTGAAGAAGCGAGAATGAGGAAGAAAGTCTTACAAATGTATGCTTAGTAAGAGACTGGGCTAGGAAGAGGGTTAGGCAAGAAGACATAGATTAAATTTCTGGCAGTTATATCTGCATGTGTGGCTGAGTTTATAAATCTTGAGTAGAAAGAAAAGATGAGATGGGTGAATGAAGATTGAAATGGGATAGATTTGTTGGGAACAGACCTTGATTTTGAATCTGGTGCAGTGAAGGAAATTATTTTGCATGTAGGAAAAAAGAGTAAAATCCCTCTGAATAAGTCATTCCAAGATGCCCTAATAAGTGTCTTTGTAATTGTTTTGGCCAGGTTTTTGGTTGAGTATTATGGGAGTGTAGGAGAGAGAACAACATTCAAATACTGCATATGCTTGGAGTGCTAGAGTGAAGAGAGTGTAAGTCTGAGGTGTGATGAAAGCAGAATTGAAGCCAGAATGAAAGGAGTTTTCATTGCCATTGAGTAGGATGTAAGAATGAATGAATGTAGTGTCTAATTAGGTGCCTTGTTTGGTTGTAGTGAGTTACGGCATTGTGTGAAGGTATAAAGAATGTAAGGTTATATGTGTTAAGTGCAATGGAATAGGACATACAGCAGAAGTGCGGGGAGTACAGAGTAGGGGAAGGGTGAAGTGGTAATTGAGACCAGCAGGGTCATATTTCTAGAATGCAGAAAGTCCGTGGAAGCCATTGTACTGCTTGTGGTAGGCCAGGTTATATAGCAGGTATGTGTAAGGTTGAGTATTCATGATCAAGTTAGGTGTCAGTTAGTCATATCTGGCGTTAAAACTTATGCCTAGATGACAGTTTATAGGCAGAGTAAGTTCACTAACCAGAACGAAGAACTGATGTAATTACATAAAGTTTTTCTGACCTGTGTGTGTGTGTGTGTGTGTGTGTGTGTGTGTGTGTGTGTGTGTGTGTGTGTGTGTGTGTGTGTGTGTGTGTGTGTGTGTGTGTGTGTGTGTGTGTGGCAAGACTGGTAAGCAATGGTTTTGTCAATGATTTTTTTGCCAGGGAAAAAGGATCTCAGCTGCTCTGACCAGAATATGAATATGTGTAAGCCTAATTCATTATTAGACCCTCCAGTGATATTTGTAGGCTGTTCTGAGTCCAAGTCGCATACAGTAATAGAAAATGAAAAAACTATTTCCATGTGATATGTGACTTGGTACAGGCCTAGGTAAGTATACAGTATTGCCTTTTTATGAAAGATTTTACTGGTGAGAGTAGGCTTCATTATCCATTTCATAAATATATGAAAGAACCCCCAGGTGTTAATTTATACTTGGTAATATTGTATGAAAATACATATCTTTTTAATAAGCAGTATTTAAACTATACTCTTTTGTACCTTTTTGTTGCTAACCTATTGCAGTAATTAATCAAGGTAAGTAGTCAAAGTAGCTCCACCTCATCACCCAGTGGATTTTCCATCGCTGCCATATAGTACAGTACAGTATACTGCCACAATGTAAGCAAGGCAAGAACCGAGGACAGTGACTTCGAGTTGACTGTCTGACTGACAGTTCTACCATTTTCATGTGGACACTTATCCATCGAACAGTCACAGGTGAACTGACAGGTAAACCTGACGGTGAATACCTAGCCTAAGAGAATGGGCCAAACACCGTACAACAAAGAACACAGGTTTGAAAGGTATGCGAGCAAGGGAATGAGAAGTATGCATTGAGTCAGTGTTCCGATTCCCCCAAGTGGAAGGGTATATTGAAAGAATTCCATAGATTTGCTATAGATGTGTAGTTTATCATGGACTGGTGTGTTATGCATAAAAATTGATGGATGAAAGAGGATATGTTCCATTGTTTTTTGGGAATGGTGTACTGGAAATAATGTAAAATTGTTCATGAGAGGTATGGCCACTTGGTAAGTCCAAATTGTGTAATTTATGGAGGGGTGTATACTCAGTAGTTGAGTAAGATCTGTATGGATGTTGCTACTATGTGTAAGGCTTGTCAGAAAATAAGACCTCAGAGTTTATTTGCAAGTCCATTTGTTTTCATTTTAAGTACAAATTAACCATTTGAAATGTTAGTGATAGTTTAATTTGCAACTGTCAAAGGACACGTAGACATGGTGATAACAATGATAACATAAGTAAGTTGCATATGCAGTACTTGTGTGAAGAATGAGAAGCAAGAACATTGTACAAGTTGTGTGTGCATGCCAATGTAAATGGTACCATGTTTGTAGGAAGAACTTTTGTGATCACACTTCAGGAGTGGGAATTTAGCACAACCATTTCAATTGCATGCCAGGTGTGAAAGGGTTAGATTTGAGTGCAGTTGGGACATTGTGTAATACACAAAGATGACAAAGAGAATTATTGGAATTTGTATATTGGTAAAGCTTTGTGGGTTTACAGTACAACTGTTTGTAAGAGTATTGGTATATTATGTGAAGCAGATTTGGCATGGGGGAGTGAGATAGTTTTTTTGTGTGTATGTTTTTGTTTGACAGGGTCATCAAATTCTTCAGTCTTCTCCTGATTGAGTGACTGATGAGAAACTGGAACACTTGAGCCAGGTGTGATGTACTCTGGTTATCCCTTGAGATTTGTATTGAGTAGATGCTGTCTTCATCCATTGCACTTCAGAGGTTCTTGATAAGTACTTTACTGAATTTTTCAGTTTTAAGGTTATGCAGCCATCTAAAGTGAACAAATACCTTATGGATCAGATCAAAAATTTTACAGAGCATATGACATGGCAAAGGTGAATGAAGTTCCAGTTCATTATACTATTAAAATGCTGATTGGGTTATGGCACTCGGTTAATATTGTATGTGTTTATTTTCCCTTGGAGTACAAAAATGCGTAACTTTCATGTGAATTGTAAGCAAAGTACGCTTTTGTTCCTGTCTGGCACTTTGAATTAGTTTTCAAATTAGGTTGTTAAACTTTTATATTAGAATCTTCCAATTGCCTTTAGTTAATAAAAGGGGTAACCGTGATTCAGTACCTTTGTTTGAATGGGATTACCCAAAAAATTGAATGATTGATTAGTGATTTGAGGTACTGAAAGTGCCTGCTTGTGTGAAATTGTTCTGGTTGGTTTTCCTTGTATTTCAGAAAAAGAACTGCTTGGAAGTCATGCCTACTCCCAACCCAGATATCACTTCTGCTTATTCAAGGAAAGCTGTGGGGAGGAGGTATTTATTTTGGCATGTGTAGGTGATCTAGAAATTAAAATTAGTCTTCCAGATAAGGATTGCATTCACTTTAGGGAAAACAGTATCTCCAGTGTCTTTTCAGTGGCCTCATTTCCTTCATTGCAATGGGAGTTCCTTGTAACCGTGATGTCATCGGTTTTCTATACTGTACTCCATTTGTAGCATCTAGATACAGTAATTAGTTAAACAGTATATACTGTACAGTCCCCTGGTCAAGGGTAAATGTAATGGGTTTACATTTTGGACCTGTATTTCAGGAGTGTTATGTATGCTGAAATAACAAGCAGGCGAACATTTGAATATTAAAAAAAAAAAAAAAAATATTTATGGGCGTATTGATATGATGGTGAAAACTTTAAAAGTTTTTCTAATCAGTTTCAGTGGAACGTACGGGTCATCTCTTTATTGATTTGATAGGTTTTGGTGCTGGAATCTCTTTGTCCAGTTTCATCCTTCAGAAGGCCCCAGAGCAGCAACACCAGTGGCCCACAGAAATATTTCTCTTAGGGCCTGCACCAAACTCCTTCCTTTGGATATATGACAAACCCTTTGGTTGACCAAAAAACTTCAAAATACCAATACAGTAATGTTGATTTATTTGTGGCACAATATTCTGTTGACAGTGAGAAACGCGCAGCTGATTTCAGTCCATTGCAGGATACTTTTCCTTATTTGGACAATATTACTGTCACTGGTTGTACAGAATATGATCATAGTGTACAACACTTCCTTTTCGTAATTAGTAAGAGATGTCTAACTTTTAATGAATCAAATACTGTTAAATGTGTGTGCTCTATTAGTGTGTGGGAAATGGTTGCATCAGACCTGATCCAGAAGGACTCAGACCATTACAAGAACTTCCACCACCTACATACAAGTTTGGTGGCTTAAGGAGAGTAATGGGCACATGTTCACCTATTACGCCAAGTGGACATCTGACTTTTCCAGCAAAATCTAACCACTAACAAAGGCTACAAAGTTTCCTTTAGAAGGAGAATTGCTGCAATCTTTCAATCTCTTGAAACGAGAACTTTAGGAGGCTATCCTTCACTCGGTAGATGAAGACTTACTATTTGTAGTTGAATGTGATGCGTCTGAAATAGCTATCTCAGCCATCTTAAATCAAGGCGGTAGGCCTGTGGTGTTCATGTCTAGAACTTTACAAGGGAGTGAAATACACTATCCAGCTGTAGAAAAGTAAGCAATGTCGATCATAGAGGCTGTTTGTAAATGAGCCAGTGTGTGGCCAGACATTTCAACCTCATTACTGATCAATACTCTGTGGAATTCATGTTTGATAATTGTAAACGTACAAAAATTAGGAACAATAAGATTAAGGAGTGGTGGCTGGAACTAGCAGCTTACAGTTACACTGAACATTATTGACCAATAATGTACAGTGACGATAGTAGATAAGGAGGTGGTAGAACAGGATGCTTGGTTGAATGTATCTGTTCTATCGTCTCCTTATCTACAGTCTATGATCTGTGTGATGGACTTTGTCATCCAGGAGTTACATGCTTGTTACACTTTGTGAGAGCCAAGAATCTTCCCTTTTCTACTGAAGATGTTAGGAAAATTTGTGCATCATGTAAAAAAGTTTGTGCAGAATTGAAACCACAATTCTTCAAACATCCAGAAGGAACGCTCATCAAGACTATGGAAAGGCCAAGCATCACTTTCAAGGGACATCTTCTGGAACAAACCGCAACCCTTATTTACTTGCAGTTGTTGATGAGTATTCACTCTTTCCCTTTGCTTTTCCATGTTCCAACATGAACAAGATGACAGTAAAAAGATGTCTTGAGCAAATAGTCTATGTGGGATGCCTAACTATCTACACTGATCAAGGTGCATCATTCATGTTAAAGCATCTCGAGGATTACCTTTCACAAAAAGGAAGAGCAACTAGTAGAACTACTGTACACTGTTTCATCCAATTGGCAATGGACAGGTGGAAAAGCTCAATGGAACATTATGGAAAGCCTTAAGTGTCACAATCTGCCAGTTCAGCACTGGGAATGACTCCTTACTAATGTACACAGTTAGATCCCTTCTGTCCACATCTACAAATGCTACACCACATGATAGGTTCTTTGGATTCCTATGTCGTTCATCTTTGGATTCCTATGTCGTTCATCTTTGGAAGTTCTCTACCCTCATGGCATATCTATACAGGACCTGTCTCATTGAGGAGATTTGGTCGGGCTAATAAGAAGGAACCGTTGGTGGATGAAGTTGAACTTGTGGATGCTAATCCCATATATGCTAATATAAGGCATCTAGAATGAAGTCTCGATTCATGATTTGGCTCCATGTCCTGAAGACGTTGTGTATCCTCCTGTTACTGTTGACAAACCTACTATTGATGAAAATCAAGAGCTATCATCACACAAGAAGCAGGTGCTGAACTTCCTCCAGAGATTAAAATGAGGGAAGCAGTGATCTCACCAGCATCCTGATGTTCTGTAATCTGGTATGTGCAGTACAATATCACTAATTTTAAAGTAAAACTTTTTCTTTCTAGAGGGGAAGAATGTGATCGTGTATCTCCATAAAGGTTTTCTTTTATGCCCATTTCATACTTATCTGAACATGGGTTTGTTCTTCCACCAACTTTATGTACTGTATGAACTGTAATACTGTTTTCTTTATAATATACTATTTGTAATTATATATTATATATTCTCTATCACTGTTAGTTATTGATTGGTATTATTGTTCTTTCAGAATGAAATGTCCTTGAATGGGTGACAACCAGTGACTCAGTTTTTTAATCAATTTTAATGTAACGAACAGGTCGTCATCTTTATCAGTCTGATAAAATGGTGCAGTTAAAGGAAAAATAGATTAATTGGTATTGTGAGGTTCAAGAAATGTCAGAAGTGAAAGACTGATCCTTTATTATTCTCGACAGGTGTTTATAATGCGGAAAGCGGATGGAAAGGTAGCAGGCAACCTGAGGCCCCCCACTGCATCCATACAGAAGTTGTTTGTTAACAGGCATAAGAAGACATGTATAATGCGCTACAGAACATGTAAAAAGGCAGATATATCGGCAGAAAGGTCTTACAATGATGCATACAATGAGATACATAAAGAATCTGAAATAATAAGTCGCATATATGACGTGATTAATGTACATAGGAAGAGCGAAACAAGAATGGAGAGGCGATTTGATGCCCTTACAAATTACTCCCCCCCCTCCCAGACAATAATTAGAGGAGCAATCATTGGATGAAACAACATTAATCATGGAAATGCTGAGGCAGTTGGAGTGGGCCCCTACTCCTGGAGAACTGTGGGCATGGGGTGGAACCAACATCTGGGGTTGGCGCACAATGCTGTTGATGCCTCCTCCATGGGGGATGCCTTGGGCCAGCAGGTGGAGCAGTCTGTGATCGTCAGGAGGTATCTGGCTCCTCCCGACTGCGGAAGAGGCCCGATGATATCTATATGGATGTGGCCGAAGCATAGACGAGGCTGGGGGAAGTCACCGACCCTGCACTGTGTGTGCCGGGACGTTTGCTTGCCTGGCATGGGATGTAGCTCCTTGCCCACTGTCGGACGTCCTTGTTGATGCCATGACAGACAGACTTGTCAGTCATGAGGCGCGCCGTTGTGTGGCCTGATGGATGGGAGAGACCGTGGACTATGTCGAACACGTGCTTCCTCCTTGAGGCGGGTACTAGGGGGCAGGGGGAGCCTGTGCTGGTGTTGCTGAGGAGAGTTGTATTCAAGTTTGCTTAGGGCATGTCTTCCCACTTTTTGCTGTCACTGCTGTCCTGTAGTCTGCCGGCTCTGGGTCTGCTGCTTGTTCTCTCGCGACGTCTTTGTAGTTGATGCCGAGGTGAAGGGAATTGATTTCTACTCTCGACTGGGCGTCGGCTACTGGGTTCTTCCTGCCAGGAACATAGTTGATGGTGCAACCAAATTTGGAGATGGCGGTGAGGTGTCGCTGTTGCCTTGCAGACCCAACGTCTCCCAGCTTTGCAAATGTGTGCACAAAGGGTTTGTGATATGTTACGATCATGTTTTCGGTCCCCTCCAGCAGATACTTGAAGTGTCTCACGGTCTGGTAGATAGCCAGCAGCTCCCTGTCGAAGGTGCTGTAGCAGGTCTCTGCTGGCAAAAACTTGTGGCGGAAGAAGGCCAAGGGTCGGGGGGCGCCGTTCACTAGTTACTCGACTATTGCGCTGCAGGCGATGTTGCTGGTGTCTGAGGGCAGCTGCAGGGTTGTGGTGAGTCCAGGTAGTGGGATTGGACGAGGGCTCTTTGTTTCTATGAATACTTGCTGCTGCGGAGCCTCCCAGGTCAGTGTTTTTGGCTTGCCTTTCAGGATTGATGTCGGAGTAGATAATGTGGGCATCGTGTGGGATGAAATGTTGGTAGTAGTTTATCATCCCAAGAAACTCATGAAGGACCTTGGGTTGTGGTTTCGGGAAATTCTCTCTAGCTTTTACTTTTGAGGCCGTAGGCCACACTCCTGCTGGGGAAATCTTGTGCCCAAGGAAGTCTTTTTCTTTCCTGAAAATGCATTTGTCAAACCTGACGACCACTCCGCTGTCCTGCAGTTGTTTCAGGACAGCACGGATGTAGCGAAGGAGTTCCTCTGGGGACTTGGAGAAGGTGAGAATGTCGCCAACATAGCAGATCCCCAAAGATGGTGTCCATCAGGCACTGGAATGTGGCACCTGTGTTCCCGAGACCGAAGGTGGAATAGGAAAATTTATAAGTCCCGAAGGGCGTGATGATGGCGGTCTTGGGTATGTCATCGGGGTGCACAGGGGCTTCAGAGTATGACTTCAGCAGGTCCATCTTAGAAAAAAATCTTCACTCCGTGGAGGGCACCCGTCAGGTCTTGAATGTTAGGGAGGGGGTAGTAGTCTGGTGGTGTCAGTAAATTCAAGCGCCAATAGTCCTGCAGGGCCTCCATGAACCATCAGACTTCTTTACCATGTGGAGGGGAGATGCACACGGGCTTGATGCTTTTTTACAGACGCCCATCTGTTCCATGACTGCAAAGGCCTGTTTGGCGTCTTGTAACTTTTGTGGGGACAGTCGTCGGAACTCGGCATGGGTTGGTGGACCTGTTGTAGTGATATGATGGAAGATCCCATGCTTTGCACAAGGACCCTGGGTGGCACAGCTCTGGTCTTTTGAATACATCAGGGGAACTCCTGTAGGAGCAACGCGTCGTTAGGGCTATGGAGCAGATGGTGGGCATTCCAGGTCCGGTGGAGAGCTGAGGAAATTGGCAGGTTCCTTGTCGAGGAGGAGTTGTCTTCCGACGTCAACCAGAAGTCCGTGGTGCCCTAGAAATCTCGCCCAGGGGGAACTTGTCCTCCAGCGATGACAAAGGCCAGTGGTATCTGTGCCCAGAATTGAGATAGTCCAAATGTCAAAGCCATACATACAGATGATTGCTGCTGAGGAGTGTGACTATTTGCTGCTATGAGGGCGGATGTTGAGTTAGGTATCTTTCTAAATCTTCCTCGGATGGAGGAAGACTGATTGACAGCATTGCTCCTGTATCTGCAGCAGCACCATTTTGGAAATTTCGTCGCGATGAAGAAACCTGCTGATTAGGTAGTTGGATTCCACAGCCACAGCTGTTAGCCAGGAGAACCACTTTAGTTTTTTGTAAAGGAACAGGGAGGTCTGCAGTTGCTGGCATTGGTTCTGAATTTTCTATGGAAGAAGCACCACGCTGGGTTTGACCATGTCCTGTGTTCCCTGAATGGCGTCTTCTGTAAACGGCATTGATGTCTTTCTCACTATCGTCGTTCTCCTTTGTCAGGCTGCAGGCTCTCAGAGCGGCAGCGTGTTTTGAGGCCTTGGTGGCCTCGTATTTTCTGGGCGACGTCGACCGAGGTATCCATGTCGAGGGCATCTGTCTTTTATCTGGCACCTAACTTCCTGCGCGAGGTGCCAAAGGAAGATTGCTCGTTAAATCTACCTTCTTCCTCCTCCCTTTTTCGTCGTGGCCTGGCAGTGTTACCAACCCCCGTAGTTTGTCTCAGGCTTCCCTGGGTGATGCTTCTCCGAGGGGCTGGGATAATAGGTCGAGTGCGCACTGCACTTTCTTGGTCACGGGCACAGAGTGAGTTTGCTGGAGTTTACCCCTGAAGGCCGTGTATGTGACCTCATCCGGTTGTACATTGAGCCAGGAGGAGATTCTGTTGAACGCCTCTTCTGGGAGTGTCGTCATGGTGACGTCAGATTTGATAGCATCGCCTGAGATGCATACCTAGGGAAATTTAAAGAGTAACCTGCTGTTTTATTATTTAGTACTACGAGAGTAAAAAATTTGAGAAACTTGATTGATTGATTGGGGACAGCCATCTTTTAACACAGACAACACGACCCAAAATCACTTCATTATAGGCAGAGTCAAGTAACCAACATGTAAAATAACTGGTTAGCTCTCAGCACTAACTAAAACTAATATTAAAATACCATGCTAAAACTTAGTTACCAAAATTTTCTTGAATAAAGATAATTAATTCCAAATAAAATACCAGCATTACTAGAAATTTTGATGGAATTTATAAAGCCAATTAATGGAAACAGTACATATTTACAATATAAAGATAAATATTACCTGGCCACTACTGGTTACCTTAGCCGATTACAACCTAGTTGTCGACAAAATCTTCTGCAGGGATTTTGCCAACATAAAGCTATCTTAGTCTGTTTAAAATATCAGTAGAATTAGCGTAATAATTGTCTCTCACTGGACAGATGTGGGGACTTGCATGATGGCCCCACTTGCATGATGGTTCTGGATTGAAAAGTCCCATTATCATTTGGTGTGTTACATGTCCTTTATTTCTGAAAAGTGTACTGTAGGTTGCACTAGTGTTTTGAATTTGAGTAACTTTCTTGATTTGGAATTTGGAGATTTCTGGCAAGAACACACGCAGCAGCACTGCAGCTCACTCTTCCTCTAGATACAACAGGTGGAAGACATGTCACTGGCAAGACATTGCTTGAAAACCTAAGTACCATTCGTCATTTGTATCTAACTTAATTGAGGCCCACCGATGCTTAGTATGGAGGTGAATCAGGTCCAGTAGTAAGCTGTATGCTCACTCGATTAAGTCGCAATGCAAGCGTTTGTCAGATTTGTTAGATTTAAGGTAGTTTTTGTACCTTAGTTGATGGCCTACACATGGTCCAGAATTCATTCTTTATTCCTTATATCGTTTAAGAGTAAGTCACTCGTAGTGAAAGCCTACATTGTTCATTGCAATGCAAAGCGCCGAAGTACCTCGGTGTATCTCATTTACTGTGTTTGGGGTTCATTTACTTCTCGTGACTCATGGTCACCAGTTTTTGTAAACCCAGCTATAGTTAGCTTTAGAGTAATGTCATCGTAAATATAATTGTATTTTGATTTAACGTAAAATCAATTGCTTGGGTATATTTTTTGTATGTTTATAGTATATTTTTGTATTAAAACTTAAAAAATGCCCTCGTGTTTGTGTAGCCACCACCTGTTTGTTCTGGTTCAGTGTTGGTGCCTTGCTTAGATTTTGTATCAGGCCCAGAACACCGGATAAGAACCGGAAAATTAAGCTGTCATGGAGGAAATTCTTAACATTAGTGGTAAATTGTTACAGTAATGCAGTCTAGACCATGGAGTAATGAAATCGAAACCTATAGCTATCATATTTTAGTCATTGTCCACAAATCCTTAAGATATTTTCCAGCTAAAGAAATTTAACAAATCACGTTAAAGATTGTAACTTTATATTGAAATGACTAAACATTTGGATTACTGTTTATAATGATACTCACAGTATAGCTATTTTTATTGTTGCCTGAAAGCCCAGAAGCGTGGCCTCTTCCGAGTGGAATTTTGACAGAACCTGTTGTATTTTACATTGCCAAAACTAAAAGTGTGGAAAAAATAAACCAAGTATTTTGCTTACTGTGGCCAAGATCCATTAAGCTTATATTTTATGATTCATTGCTATCCTAAATTCTCGGCTTACATCGTTATTGGACATCTGGAGAAACTTACTACAAGACAACAAAACCGCTTCAGAGTCGATTAGCCAACACCTGAGAAAAAAAAAAACTCTAGCTAGGAATGTTTTGATTTACAATGTCGAATGCAGACGATCATCAGAAAACCGGAGCTTGATATTGATTATGGTAAACAACTTTTATTTTACCAATTTTTAAAATGTAAAAATTATTTTCTTCTCAAGTTACAGAAAATTTTGGACTATAATACAGAACAACAACATATGTTAACCCAATACAGTACTGTAAAGGGGACAGCAGTATCGATGGGACAGGCAGAATTGACAATTTGATTTAGTTCACGTGAATTTTGTTTATGAAAATAGTTTTACATAATAATATAATATGATGTCTAAATTTGAGATTATCAGTCTAAATTTAAGATTACCAATGCTAACTAACCATAAAAATATAATAATTGTGCATAGAATCGTTTTACACAGGTACAAGCAAATTTAAAACGAAACTCTGCCAATTTGAAGGATAAACACCTTTAACCTGTGAATTTTGTAAACTTGATTTCTGCATCTGTTTGGGTCAAATCTTGTAACTCAGTTTTCAACCTGTTCTCAGTCCGATGGACTTGAAATTTTCATGGTTACTCAATCCTGGTGATAATACAGCCTTGCAGGGTCTGCAGCAATAATAGTGAACCTGCAGTGACTTCGTATTTCTACAGTGATTTCTTTTTCATCAGGATTTGCTGAAAATCTTAGTTTTTTTTTTAAATCTGAATGGCGATGCAGATTCCTTAATAAACTCATTTTTCAAACCTATTCTTTGTTTTACATTATTTCACCATTATGTTTTTAGTTTACAATCATGACTTGCATATGTGGTTTATTACTAACCACGATAAACACGTATAGGCTTAAACCTTACGGTAGCTTTGGATCAAAATACCCAAATGTCTTCGAATAATATTATAGATTCCAAGATTATCTGTCTTACAAGATCATCCGGGAATGATAAAAAAAGCCACTTTCTTCAAACCCATGGAAAATTAACCTTCCTGCGGAAAACGGGCACAATTCTTTCCTTGTATGTTTCGTTCTCACATCCGTTTCTACGCTTTTATTATATAGAAAAACAAAAATCAGTGGTGCATCAATTTAGTTTTTGTGCAAATCTTAATTAGCGATGTTTAAAAACAACGAATTTGCAAGGCTGGTTCTAAAGAACCACAAGTAAATGATCAATATAATGGTTTAGCCGGGCAGGAGGCTTCTGGCTCTGTGAGATGGCTTCTTTTTATTTTGCTGCAGGCGAGAACATTGCGCAGGCTCTTCACATTTTAAAATTCAGTTTGCCTGAACAGCCGGACTCGCAGGCATGACTGAACATTAGTGTCGGCCTTCAAGAATGGGCCCATGCTTTCCATTCAAAAAAAATTCCCTGCTTTTTCATAGTTTTCATTTTCTTGTGCTTTATCTACAATATATACAATTGTTTCAGCAAGTTTATATAACTGAACATATATATATATATATTATATTATATATATATATATATATATATATATATATATATATACAGTACCCGCCATTGATATAGAAGAGGCAAAAAACCCCAGGTTGTGGCTGAAAATCTTTGATCTGCAACAAGACTACGAATCAAAGGTTTCAGGAAACTGGCTGAGGATATACTTATATGAAACAACAGAGTTTCTCCAAAGATCGTAGGCGATTGAAAGAAAATCGCCATTGAAGACTTCCGTCACGGCATATAATCAAAAAAGAGAACCACGGTCTAAACAAAAATCATTAGGCAAATCAGTGAAACAGGTTCATATCAACTCTGTTACGGAGGAGGTCGCAGATCATCATACAGATAATGAATCTGTTGATTTCCTAGTACATTATCGAGGCAAACCAACAATAGGTAATCAAGATTCTGAATGAGATTTGGCATCCTGAAGTTATTTGGAAGTACAGCGTTGCCTGATTTTCACTGTGTCACGAGCACTGCTTCCTGAATTAATAACTCTGGAAGCTTGTCACAACACAGGGCAAGATAGAAATTCTACTTAAGTGAAAGAGGGATTACGTCAGTATTTGCAATTACATAGAAAGAATCTGCCTTACAAAGCATTGCATATATTTGGACGAGAGTGGATATAATTCTACACCAAACGAATTATGGAGAATACCAAGAGGCGAACGAGTACATAATTATGGTATGCTGTCGGAGGCCAACGTCTATTTTCATAATATCACCTCATTGCTGCAATCTCAGGCCTGTTGATTAGTACCATGAGATTCATATCAGAAAACTGTCTGAACATGGACAGATTTAAAAATCCTTTAACATCACTAAATGCAATTTAGAGAGGAGGATTTTACCATTGGATGGACAACGCCTGCCATAATAAATTTCAGACATTTTTCCTGAGAGAGTGATACGATACCTGCCCCTTATTCCCCATTTCAAAACCCAATAGAAACCGTTTCTCTGTAATCAAGGAGTATTTAAAAACACTCTAAATAGCACTGTGGATGATGTGATGTACAGTAACTGGCGTCGAGCGGGAACAACACCATGTACCTAGCATACAGGGAACGGTTGCTCCTCCAGTCTATGGAAAGCTCACTACACTACAGGTTGTGACACCTGGCTTGTTTCGATCTGAGTACCTACTAAACAGTAATACATTTTAAGAAAGTGTCTGACAAGATGATATTTGGGATTAATTCCTAAATGACCGAATCTATCACAATGTTACTCAAATTTATGATTATTTCATTCAAGTGCTTAGATTTTATATGCTGTATTATCAGTATTTAAACAAGAAATGTGAGATTTCGCTTAGTAGCAGTGTGTTTCATGTTTATGTTTCATGTATGTTTCAAATGCAAGGTGTTTCATTGGTAGCAGTGTATTCTGCCGTTTTTGCCATTATGTTTCAATAAAGTTTATGATTGAAGAATGACACTTGTTTAATTATCATTTAGTACCTGCCATACTTATGCTTTAGTAGTCAAACAAATTAAATAAGAAGCAATTACAATAAATGTACAACAGTAAATAGTGGCAGTACGCAGGTATGTACAGTACGTATATGTATGTACAGCTAAGAGACAAAGTTAATAAATCATTTAAAACATATCTTTCCCTACTATGGCTGGTGGCTTGGAAAGTCTTATAGTGATGTCTGATGGACGCTTAATTTGAGAGGCACCTTTATCAAATTTAGCTTAACCAAGCTGGGCAGTAGTCTTTTCCTTCAATACATTCTTTGCCAGTATATTGTATACAGTAATTATACTGTACAGTACATCATGTTTGTTGTGCATGTACTGCTCAGCCATACACCCTTCCCCAAACTTTACTGAAGATATTGTATAGTTTAAACTGATGTGCCAGCATCGGCTCATGCTGACTTGTACTTTACGTACTGTAACCTCCTACCCTCCTCCTACTGTTAGCCTCAAGTGCTATATATTGTAAAGAGTAGCGCCAAAATCCGCTAGGAAACTCTCTCCTTCCCTGCTTTGGGTTGGTTTGAACCTTTGAAGGTCGGGGTAATAGGGCTCAGAGAAAATATAATAGTTTGGGGACAGTAATCTGCTTTGCACTGTTTTCTTTGGTACAGGGAAAGAAAATCGTTTTCTATGATATATCCGGGTGCGACCTGGGTCAGGACATCGGCCCCTACCCCAGTCCAGAAGCAATAAAAGGTCAGGCCAGGACAGCTCTCCCACACACGCGCGCTAGTTTAAGCCGAGAACAAGTCCAGTCTTGGGCCGTTGCCCCCTGCCCTCCTCTTCCGCTCGCCGCCACGTGGATCCCATCGCCGCCCTGTGTGCCCCGTGTTCCATTCCACGTGGCCTTAGAAGACTGCAAGGGGGATTGCAAGTCTTCCAAACGCGAGCTGACATTAAACGGCGGCCTTTTCATCATCCCAAGGGCGCCCTTTTCCGCCCCAATCTACGACTTGAAGAAATACCTTGAGAGAGGCTACCATTTATCCACGCTCCCACACGTGTTTCTCGGCAGAAGACGTCGTCATCCCTGCGCCCCTACAAATGTGGTAATGTACCCAAAACGAGTTGCTAGTCACGATTACTTAGCCCTTTTGCATTTATTAATCTCTGGGCCTATAACTTTGTGTTCCTGATATTCCTTGGTTCAAGCCAGGCCCACGTGTTCACAGCTTCTTTCCTCTGAGTCACAAGTAACGCCTCGGGGAGTCCTTGGCGCCTTCAGTGCACCCCGAGTAATTCAATCCCCAAATTCCAGCATTAGATGTGTAACGTGGGTCCAAATATCGTTTCAGAAAGACGCCTGTAGCAGAATTATCCTGGTCCGTGTTCCTGGCATTCCCAAGCTCCCCCCCTTCGGGGAGGACTTCTACGGCAGTAATTTACCGTATTTTCAGTTAATTTTCCTTTTGACCTTGTGTGCTATCAAATATAACTATTTTTATATCCACGTGTTTCACGCACTTCCCCTAGTGAAGAGCCCTCCGCTCCGTGTACTTCTTTTTTTGTTTGTGTTTTATATGTCCTGGGTATCTTACAAGGCCATTTTCGAGTAAAAGTAATAATTGTGGAGTCATAAGATCCACCTGCACCAGGAAACATATAAAAATGGCGACCTGACCAGTGATTCTCGTAATGATTGCATTCCCCCCCCTCTTCCCCTTTGTTGTTTGTGTTGCAATTTGTGAAATCAGCAATTAGCTCAGCTAAGCTGATACGAGACAGATTACGAACCTTTGAAAAGCCAGCGCAACAGGCCAAGGAAATTCTGCGTAAGTAAACTGTGTTTATTTAGCGTAGGACGCTATAGAAAACGTGACTAGTCCTAGGAATTTTTTTATAGTAGGGCGCATGTCCGAGGAAAACGAGAGAGAGAATCGCCGAAAACTTAGCTTTGGAAGCCTTTGCACGCGTCTTGCATGCCATTCAATTAGGTTATACAGGTGATAAATCATTAAAGGAATAGTGCGCATATTCCTCCTGTAGAAACGAGTGATTTCGAAACCGAATCATTAGATATAGGCGCGAGACCTCGACGTCAACCACGTGTTCGAAAGTCAGATTAGCATTGCTGACGCATTTTTACCCTCTCTCTCTCTCGTTTTAGAAATAGGAGCGAAAGCGTATATTATACGCCCAGGACGAAGTTAGGGTCAACAACCGTTTGTCTGTTCCCAAATTTTTTTGTATTATTGGAAGTCCCCTGTTTTTTACGTGTGTTTTGTTCGTTCATTCATTTGGCGCAGACGGCCTTGACCGTCCATTCCATGGGGATGGCCAGTTAGAGAAAACATTTGTTTGTTTGATTTGCTTCGCTGATCAGACGTCGTTTACCAAATTGTTTTGCATTATTGGGGGTCTGACATTATATGTTCTGTATTGTTCTGGTTTTTTTGTGGTTTGTTTTGTGAGACCGACGGCTGCGTTTTCCTATCTGTTGTGAATGTGGGATGGCCACCACCTAATTTGTCCTTGAGAATCAAACCTCCCCATAAATCAGTAAAACTAGCGCCCCGCTGATCAGACGTCGTCTGTCCGGAAATTCCCGGCGCCATATATTCTATTCATCGTCCCCAATAAATCCGTGTCGTCGGTCAGTTGGTGAGACCAATCATTTTCCTTCAGTCCCCAATGAGCCCGTTTCGTCGGTAATTCGGGAGACCAAATCATATATCCATCGTCCCCAATCAGCCCGTTTGTCGTTACCTTGGGAGACCAATCATTGCTAACTTCATCGTCCCCAATCAGCCCGCTTCGTCGGTAAATAGGGAGACCAATCATTGCTAATTCATCGTCCCCAATCAGCCCGCTTCGTCGGTAAATCGGGAGACCAATCATCGCTAACTCATCGTCCCAATCAGCCCGTTTCGTCGGTAAAATCGGGAGACCAATCATTGCTAATTCATCGTCCCCAATCAGCCCGCTTCGTCGGTAAATCGGGAGACCAATCATTGCTAAATTCATCGTCCCCAATCAGCCCGCTTCGTCGGTAAACCGGAGACCAATCATTGCTAATTCATCGTCCCCAATCAGCCCGCTTCGTCGGTAAATCGGGAGACCAATCATCGCTAATTCATCGTCCCCAATCAGCCCGCTTTGTCGGTAAACCGGGAGACCAATCATTGCTAATTCATCGTCCCCAATCAGCCCGCTTCGTCGGTAAATCGGGAGACCAATCATTGCTAACTTATCGTCCCCAATCAGCCCATTTGTCGGTAAATCGGGAGACCAATCATCGCAATTCATCGTCCCCAATCAGCCCGCTTCGTCGGTAAACCGGGAGACCAATCATTGCTAATTCATCGTCCCCAATCAGCCCGCTCCGTCGGTAAATCGGGAGACCAATCATCGCTAATTCATCGTCCCCAATCAGCCCGCTTCGTCGGTAAACCGGAGACCAATCATTGCTAATTCATCGTCCCCAATCAGCCCGCTTCGTCGGTAAACCGGGAGACCAATCATTGCTAATTCATCGTCCCCCAATCAGCCCGCTCCGTCGGTAAATCGGGAGACCAATCATTGCTAATTCATCGTCCCCAATCAGCCCGCTCCGTCGGTAAATCGGGAGATCAATCATACGTCCTTTGGAAAATTCCAAGATTCCAGCTCTGGGAAATTAATTCTGTGTGTTACTAGCGTCCTCTCCTAAATCAGCCTGCAAAATGTCGACACGGTCTCAGCAGAGCGAGGATTTCAAGTTCTTTCATGTCCTCAGGAAGGAACTCGGCCTTTCCGGGAGAGAACTAAGAGACTGGGTACAGGAGAGGATGGACGCCATACAGGCAGAAAGACAGGCTCAGGAGAGACGAGTAGAAGCAGAAAGACAGGCTCAGGAGAGACAAGAAGAAGCCGCAAAGACGGCAGGAACGAGAAGCAGAGAGACAGGAACGGGAGGCAGAGAGGCTGGCTCAGGAGAGACGGGAAGACGCAGAGAGACAGGAACGGGAGGCAGAGAGACTAGCCCAGGAGAAACGAGACGCAGCAGAAAGACTGGCCCAGGAGAAACGAGAAGAAGCCGAGAGGGAAGAAAGGGACAAGCAGCGTGCCCATGAACTCGCAATGCTGCAACAGAGTGGCCCTTCGCCTCCACCTGCCCCCCCAGGGAATGAGTGCCTTCAGCCAGGCTATCGCCTGCATGCCAAAGTGGACGGAGGCCGAGCCTGAGGTGTGGCTCGACAGCGCCGAGACAGTGTTAAAGGCCTGCCCCTGAGTGCCGCCGAACTCTCCTGGTGTTGGGCAAGTTCCTGGAGGAAGGCCCTGATTGCCTACAGGCCCTCCGCCGGAGGAGCAGGAAAATTGGGAGGTCGTACGCCAGACTATTGCCAAGGCGTACGAGATAACCCCTGAACGCTGGAGGAGACGCTGGCGCGGGCCAGTGAAGGAGGCCAATCAAACCTGGGCAGACTGGGCCTACAAGTCCGAGCGTGCCCGTGCCAAATGGTTCGAGGCCGTGGGGTTACGACCCTCAACGATGCCATCGAACAAATACAAATAGAGAACTTCCTACTCTACACCCCGCCGGCCCTCGCCACGCACATCGCCGAGAAGGAGCCCCCACCTTAGCTGATTGCCGCCGAATAGCGGATCTATGGGACACCCATCACCCCAGGAGAGCTCGCTGCAGCGCAAAATTACGCCACCCGCCTACCTATCGGGTGCCCCTCCGCCGAAGAATGGGCAATCACAGAAGCCCGTCGTGTGCGGGTTCTGTAAAAGGATCGGGCATGCCAAGGAGCAATGCCGCAGTAAACCACCCGCGTCTCTCTCTCCCGGACAGCCCCATAATAAGTCGCCTGCGCCCTCTGCCGGGGCAGTGCGAAGAGATTTCAGCCAAACCTTTGCACGGCGTGCAAGGTTTATGGCCACTCTTCCTCATGGGCAAAATGCCCTAGAAATAATAAGGCAGGAACTCCCGCCGTCGCCCTGGCAGTAACGAATCCCGAGTCCTTAGGCCCTCCTGCCGAGGGTCCCATCTATGTGGCACCTCCTCGAGGTAAATACTCAGCACGCCAGGTCAAGGCATTTGACGACTCTGGCGCGCAAATTTCCCTCATAAGGAGGGACAAAGTTCCCTATGGAGCTATAATAGACCGACGCAAGCTCGTCACCATTGAGGGCATTAACAATTTTAAATGATCCTCCCTACGGTCCAACTGAGGGTCACCTGACCCCACAGAGCCAGGACCCTTCGTCTCGCCGTAGCGAAACACATTCCAGGAGACTATGACGTCCTCCTGGGCCAAGACTTTACGTCCCATTTCAAGCCACCACCATTCCGGGGTCCCCATTCCCAATAAATCATCCAAATCCGAGTCCAGTGCCCGGCACGGCATCCGTGCCAGTGCCGAGGCCTCAGCCAGATCTCCTTCAGGAGAATCTCGGCCTTCAGCTCCTCTGCCAGTGCCCCTTCGGCGCACTGAGCAGTGCCAGTCTCCGTCCGTCCAGACAGACGAGACCACCACCACATCGCCACCAGCGCCAGTGCCAATGTCAGTGCCTGAGCTGGTCACCCCCTGCAAGCAAGTCGACCCCGCCCCCTCCGGCCGTCCCCTCTCTCTCGCCGCCCGCCGCAGATTCTTCCGCGAGTCATGATTCTGCCCCGCCTTCCTGGGCCGATGAACTCTGCGATCTGCGCCGGTTAATGTCCGAGATGGCGAACAAAATTCCTGGGTCAGTTGTCGCAGCAGCTGACCCAGATGGCACCCCTGCCGCCCTTTGGCCTCGGCCCTCCGATTCCCCGGCCAAGGACAACGGTCCAAGGAGGAGAGGTTCGCGGCGGAGTTACCACGGGTGTGGGCGATCGCAGGTAGTCCACAAGGAGCCCTGAGCTCTTCTGGCCCCTGTGCAAACTTCTTGGCATAGGGCCCCATCTTCATCTCTTGAACGTCTTGCCACCTTTCATCCAGGAGAGGATGTCAAGGCCTTCCGCTATCTTCTTCCTTTCCTTGGAATTTCTATCCCTCATCCTTCTCTATCGATCTTTCCTTCACACTTTCCCTCACTTACCAACGCAAGCGGCAGTTAATATATGGGATATCATCCCCTTTGAAATGTATAAATAATTTTATTTTGAAGCAGTAAGAGAGACAGAGTGGGAAGTGGCACGCCCTTACGCCCGTCCTTTGGGCACAAGGCAGGTGTGTCAACTCTTCCTGAAGGGGTCGCGCCCTTTGGGTTTTTTTCCCCGCCTTGGGCTGAGAGTTAGCTCTGACCGTCGTCTGTTGGCGACGGAAGTTAGAAAAGAAGTAAATCATAAATACCTCACTCTGTTATCCTTTATTTTCTACGTATATTATTTACTTTTGCATTTAATCTTTTCTTTTTTTTTTACGAATCTTGAGTCACAAGACTCCTGCCCTTACGAATTTTAACGTTGCCTTTTAATCACCGCGGTGCGGCCCGCCCTTTAGTATGAAGTAATATCCTTCGTTGTTGTTCTGTGTAGTTTCTTTTTTTTATTTACATTTTTTTTTTTAATTATCCCTGTGGAGAATGTTATCCCTGTCCATTTTCCCCTTCATTTGTTTATCCTCCCATTCATACGTCGAGTAGTCTATTTATAGCTTACACCCGAGTTGTAAGCTGCAGACGTAAAAATTTAGCGTCATTTAAGTTGGCGAGTTAAAACCCGCGAATAATCTCTTTGCCTCACAGCTGTCAAGTTCTTGTCCCTTCAGATTAGCGTTCGTGGGAAATATTAGTTATGCTCGTCGAGCTTATGAACAATTGGAGGTCGATTGAAAAGAAGAATTGAATTCTATTATTACAATTTTGGTAAAGGGGATTTTATTTAATACCAAATATGTATTGTCACGAATGCCGCCTCTTCAAGGCACAATTAATAATGCCTGTAATTCCAGGATAGCATTAAGGAATCAGTGGGTTTACATTTGTTTCCTTTAAAATTCTGCAGCTTGTATTTTTTTTTGTTTGTTGTTATTTTGAAATTTTGAAGTGTTCTTTGTTTATTTTCTACATAGCGCCTTTCTTACCCTCAGTAAAGTAAATTGAATAAAGAATGGGTAGAAAAGCATAACAGTAAAGTATTTGAGCAATAATTAATTTGCAAAACAGTTTTAGCTCTTTTATTGTATATTCTAAATTGCATTCTGCTCCTAAAGTAAACCTTCAGTTTGTTATTGATTAGTGTGGCATCAGAGTTTTACAAATAAATCTTTACGAAACTTGGTTTGTATCAAAAAAAGATAGAAGTCTTAAGTCGAAAAGTTTTCAAACTGGCAGACCTTTGCTTTTGTGCAATATTCGCACAATGTTTATTGTGAATATTATCTTGCCAGGCGGAGCTAGAGAAAGAAAAGCGCCAAAATACGCCAGGAAATGTTCTGTAGACAAGTTTGGGTTGGTTTGAACCATTGATAGCTCTGATGACTAGTTTTTCTGAATAAAGAATATAAAAGTTTAGGGACAGTAAACTCTGGCTTTTGCACCTTGACTTTTACTTTGGTACAGGGAAAAAATCGTTTGATTGAAAAAGTAGTCTTTAAAACTTCAGACATCGCCCCTACCCCCTCGTCCATAGAATAAAGGTCAGGGCGACAAAGACAGTTTATTTTACACGCGGTCGCTATTTAAGCGAAAAAAGTAACGCCTCTGCAGGTTTGCACCTTGCCCTCCTATTTATTTTATTAAATTATTTTTGGATCCCATTGTGTAATAATTGCCCCATACATCTATCCACGTGGCCTTACAAAACTAGATAAGGTGATCATTGCAAAAAAAAAAAACGCGAGCTAACATTTAAACGGCGGCCTTTTCATCATCCCAGGGCGCCCTTTTCCGCCCCAATTTACGACTTGAAGAAATACCCCAAAATCTTTTGTCCATAGCCTCACGTGGTTCTCGGCAGAAGACGTCGTCATCCCTGTCGCCTGTTATTTAAAACTGGTAATGTACCCAAAACGAGTTGCTTTCACGAGATTATTTAGCCCTTTTGCATTTATTAATTTCTGGGCCTATAACTTTGTGTTCAATTGGATATTTTATTGGTTCAAGCCAGGCCCACGTTTTAGCTTACAATTTTCTGAGTCATTTAACGCCTACAATGGGGAGTCCTCATGGCGCCTTTCAGTGCACATTTAATTCAATTTTGTAATTCCAGCATTTTATTAATTAACGGGGTCCAAATATTTGTTTTCCTTTTAAATTCGCCTGTATTTTTTATTTTGGTCCGTGTTCCTTTTGCAATTTTTTAGTGTTTTTGTTTATTTTCTTTTGAGGACTTATTACGGCAGTAATTTAATCGAATTTTCAGTTAATTTTATTTTGAAGTTTTGTGCTATCAAATATAACTATTTTTATATCCATTGTATATTCTAAATTGCACTTCCCCTAGTGAAGAGCCCTTATTGATTAGTGTGGCATCAGAGTTTTTTTTGTTTGTAAAGGTTGTATGTCCTGGGATCTTAATAAGTCCATTTTGCTTTTGTCAAAGTAATTATTTATAGTCATAAGATCTTACCTGGACCTGTAAACATTTTAAATAAGCTAGGAAACTCTTTATCCTTATTTATTTGGGTTGGTTTGAACCTTTGAAGGTTTATTTATTTAGAAAATATAATAGTTTGGGGACCAGTAATCTGCTTTGCACCGTTTTATTTGGTACAGAATTTTTAAAAATTTTTTTTAGCATTTGCCCTGGGTCATTTTTATTTACCCCATTTATTGAAGCATTTAAAGGTCAGGGCGAAGGCAGCCCTCCCACACACGCGCCCGCTAGTTTTATTTAGAACATTTATCTTGGGCCGTTGCCCTGCCCTCCTCTTCCGCTCGCCGCCATGGATCCCATCGCCGCCCTGTGTGCCCCGTGTTCCATTCCACGTGGCCTTAGAAGACTTTTTTTTAAAATTGCAAGTCTTTATTTTGAGCTGACATTAAACGGCGGCCTTTTCATCATCCCAAGGGCGCCCTTTATTTATTTTATCTACGACTTGAAGAAATACCTTAGAGGGAGGCTACCATTTATCCACGCTCCCACACGTGTTCCTCGGCAGAAGACGTCGTCATCCCTGCGCCCCTACAAATGTGGTAATGTACCCAAAACGAGTTGCTAGTCACGATTACTTAGCCCTTTTTGCATTTATTAATCTCTGGGCCTATAACTTTGTGTTCCCTGATATTCCTTGGTTCAAACCAGGCCCACGTGTTCACAGCTTCTTTCCTCTGAG
>NC_089777.1:37551536-37564036 GCF_040412425.1 Macrobrachium rosenbergii
AATTGTAATAAAAAGATATTGAATGAAATGTTAAAGCTGAAAATCTTTGCCTTCGTTGATGGGCTCTTCATGTGTAATCCATTTTATGAAGCCGATACTGTTACACATACAACTTATTTTGGTATATGTTGATGTTGTCAGAATGTATAGGTAGGCTAATCATTTTTGATAATTGTATTCCTGGATTAAATGTTATGGTTTACGATAAGATACTAAGAGTTAAAAAAGTGAATAGCAGTATCAGCATTAGTGTAAATTACCCAGAGGAGGACTTAATAAAGTTGACATTATTTTTTATGTTCCCCTGAAATGGATCCTAGGTATTTTTAAGGAAGAAACATTCCGTAGTTATGAAAAGGAAAATTTAATTTCGTATATTTAAGAGGGTATTACATAGCCTCTAACGGCAGGAGCCAAATTTAGAATTATCTTGGTAATAGGAGGAAATTTATTTGTCAGATTTTCAAATCTTTCGCATGTGAGGTACCTTTTGTGGTAGACGGAAATATCTTCAGCTCATGATGGTGATTGAACGGTGTTAATGATTCTTTTTTATGAATATTTTTCTTAGTGAAATGAAATAAAATGAAATTTTACTGTCAATGTTTGGACACACTTTATACATACATATATACGTACATGAATACACACACATACATACGTACAGTATATATTATATACACATATTCATATATATGTGTATATATACATATTATTGTGTGTGTGTTCGTATGGATATCTGTGGAAGGGTATTTTCCATTTGCATGTATGTTACGTAATTTAAATTTACGCCAAGCAATGTTTTCTTGAAAAAATCGGAGGATAGACTATAATAAACTTTTTTTTTTATCATTTTCAGGTACACATTTTTGCTAATCGTAGCTTTTCCGTGGAGAGGCTTTCTTTTTGTTTACTATGTTTAATACTTCAATATTATGCTCACACACACACTTTATTTTGTACGTTACGGTACGTCTGCACTGCAGTAAAACGTCGTAAGTGCACATCGGCAGTTTATCACACACCACAAACAAGTTGAATACCAATCGACGCCTCATTGGTAGTTCTAACCAATGCTTCATACGATTATCCAGTATTTGCCAAAGGTTCGTTATCCTAACGATCGATGAGTTGTTTTCAATTCTTGTGATTTGTATATGATAAGCTGCAGACCTGTGTCCATGATATTTTTACTGAAGTGTAGACGTTACTTAAACAGCGGGACACAGCTGATTATTATTAATATCTTTTGGGAAACCTCCGGTACTTTGCTTCTCTTATGATTTTGTGATTACATCCAATTTCTTTCAACGTACGAATATTTTTGAGTCTGCTGAGCTGATTGCTAACTGGTCTGATAGTTTATGTTGACCATTGTGTTTCCCTTGTGTTTACGCTCAGTACTTGGTCATTTACTCCTCGGTGAACAGTTAAAGAGTTAAGAGGCATTGGAAGTTTCCACAGAATGCTTTCTAATTTTACCCGTGTAATTTTTATTATCACTAAAGTGATGCCATTGGAAAGCTGAAAGTTTATTCTAGCGTATATTAAAACTTCTCAGAAATAAGATAATGACTACACCGTTTTAATGAAATAGGACCCTGAAGGGTTTTGGTGTGAAAATAAAGAATAACTTTTAGCGTTTCTTATTCTCTTCCTCTCTCTTCAAAGGTCAAAAATTTATTTTCTGGTTGATCAAATGTAATAAATTTTACGTAAGTAGATAGAACATTCCTTACTTACAGTGATAGTAAATATTTCAGTCGACATATAAATTAATATTTTATGAATAACAAGGAAATTAACAGAAGCGACCATCAGGCCCATTACTCTTGTTCAGTTTGTCAGCCGGCGTTGGCAGCACTGATGGCTAGGTTCGTCATCATCGCAGGTGGAATAAGTGAAATTTAAAAATGTATCGTTGAGTGTCTTTTTAAACAAACAAACTTATAATTGGGTCTCATGTTTTTTTACATACACATTATATGAAATTTTTATTATATATATTATATATATATATATATATATATATATATATATATATATATATATATGATATATATTGAATAAAAAATACATATAATGTATGTGTTTACACGTGAGACCCAATTATATAGTTGTGTTTAAAAAAAAAAATAGAGAATTGACTGAACGATACATTGACCTTTATCAATTATTTCCATGAACGTTTGGTTAAATAATTATTAGAAATATGACGATGTAACATTATATATAAATATAAATATATATATAATAGTATATATATATATATATATATATATATATATATATATACACAGTATATACATATATATATGTAATGAAAAAAAGCGAGAAAGTGTAATGAAACTGGATAAAATAGAAATGAAAATTACTGATGAACCATCACAACTCTAATTCGTTCTAGGGCTGGCCCGAAGGTTTGGATTACGTGGCTAAGAACCAGTTGGTTGCCCAAACGGGACCTACAGCTATTGCGGAACATAAATATCACATTATATTGAGAAATGAATTTCCATCATTCAGAAATAAATTCCTCTAATTCTTCATTGGCCGGTCGGAGAATCGAACACGGTCCCAGCAAAGTGCTAGCCGAGTCCTACTTGAGCAGTTGTCATCACTTCTATTGTAGTGAACAGATATTGTATAATGTCAGTTTTGAATTAAACAACAGCCAATTGCTGTTTCCCAGCCGAAGCTATTATTGGTAGATTGTGTACAGTATGTCCGAACTGTTACAACGGTATTTTGAACGTGGGGTAACTATCATTGCTTCAGTAACAAATGATGTTACTACCATAGCCCAGTTAGAAAAGACAAATTGCTGTTTGTCACGGTTACGGCAGTAAACAATAGGTGGCGAACAGGAAGTCATGCAATTTTTGTGTAGTCCAGTTCAGTATAACCAAGTGAACGGTAAAATATTCAAAATTTCGTGTAAGTGAATGCAGAATGACATATAAGAGGGCGTATCAGTGAATTTACAGGACGTATATTTATATTGTATGCGACTGGGATGATGGGAATTTGAATTTACAATGGAAGTTAGTAGGGGATTTTGGGTTACTTAAATATTTACAATGCTAAGTTAAGAGGATTAATAATGCACATTATATTTACATAATGTAATTACATTTGTAACTACATTATTCTTATTCTTATTTTGTTTCTTGTTCGATATGGGTCTAATAAATTTATTGACTTCTGAATTATTTGGCTGGGGATTATTATGAGAGTGACCTTGACCTCGGCCTTTCCCCCGAGGGGTATATGGGGGAGGCCTTGCCCAAAACAAGGAGATTAGATTTGCTTGCTTTGCCCGAACTCCTTCCGTCTGGGACGTTCAGCGTCGGCTTGGTTGTTATATATACAGCCTTTGTTATTGCTAGATCCCGACATGTGTTGCATTTGTATTTTACTCTGGTGTTGTCTCTCAGTTCTTGTAATGCTGGTTTCTTGTCGTTTTTGTCTGACTTTTTCATATTTTCTCACTTCTATATTCAGTCTTTTTTCAGAATTCTGGATAAGGAAAAACAAGTGGGTGTGGTCATAATCCATATTGGTATTCATCTCCTTGGGCGTAGGCCCACCAGCTGTTGGCTTTCACCTCCGCAGGGCATAAACCTCATTGGTATTTCTTCCTCGGCTTTGTTGAGTATGTTTGTTCAGAAGGCTATAGTGATATGCAATAGTAAAACAGTAAAGAATTTATGGTGATTACAAGATCCATATGCAAATGTAATTATAAGACGAGCTTTCGCCTGTTCTCAAACATACTTCTTCAAATATACTATGAAATATTAAAGTAGTCGATTTTGTTAAAATGAACATTCAGTAGTTATAGGGTAATTCAAAGGTTGACTTGCCATGGATAGTTACCTAACAATCATAAATTTTGTGACCATCGATTCCATATCCTCAACGGTCTCCGGTCAATACAGTTTATATCGTCGTGATTATCTTGTTCAGTAGTTAGGGTAAGTCCTACTCGGTCAGCATTTGCGCCCTTCGCATCAAGATTTCGTTGCATGCTTAAAAAAAAAGCAGTCACGGGAATATTTGTAGCTTTTATCAAAATTTACAAAAAAATATGAACTATGTATTAGATCATCTTCTTCACATGTATATATAATTTCTCTTTTAAAATCATACCAAATAAACAAGACCCAGTGTTCGGTTTTCAACAATGAATTTATTAAGAGAGAATATTTAACTATCGCGAAAGCTTCACCCACGCTGCACTGTCTTCATTATACAGTGTGTGTGTGTGTGTATATATATATATATATATATATATATATATATATATATATATATATATATATAATATATAATATATAATATATATTATATAATATATATATATATATATATATATATATATATATATATATATTATATATATATATATATATATATATATATATATACATATATATATATATATACATATATATATATATATATATATATATTGGTTATATATATATATATATATATATACATATATATATATATATATATATATATATATATATATATATTATGGGCTCCTGTCCATAGTTATATGGTCCAGGACAATCAACCGCTGATCCAGCTGGAGGGGGTGGCCAATGCGCATGCACTGGAGGTGACTTCTTCCATGGGCGTCGCTTTGCGCCACCTGATGGAGCGGTCGACGACTGTCAGAAGGTATCTGGCTCCTCCTGATGGGGGGAAAGGACCCATTACGTCGACGTGGATGTGCCCGAAACGTCTCCCCGACTGGGGAAAGTTGCCCACCCCCGATTCGGTGTGCTGCCCTACTTTGCTGGCTTGGCACTGTATGCACTGCCTTGCCCAGGCCGTTGCGTCCTTCAGTATGCCATGCCAGACGAACTTCTCCGCCAGTAGCCTGGCCGTCATCCTGCCAGAGGGGTGGGATAGTCCATGGATGACGTTGAAGACCAGCCGACGACAGGAGGCAGGCACCTGTGGGCGGGGGTGGCCAATGCTTACGTCACTCAGCAGTGTTGGCCCCCCAGGGGCGACGGGCACGTCCTTCCACTTCAGCAACGTGATGGCAGTGCGGTAAGCTGGAATCTCTGGGTCAGCAGCTTGTTCCTGGGCGAGGTCCTTGTAGTCGATCCTGAGCTGCACGGCATCGATTTCGATCCTCGAGAGGGCGTCGGCTACTGGGTTCTTGCTGCCGGGGAGGTACTTGATGGTGCAGGTGAACTCCGCGATGGCTGTGAGGTGCCACTGCTGCCTGGAGGAGCATGCATCCCCCAGCTTTGTGAAGGCGTGGACCAGCAGCTGGTGGTCCGTCCAAACTGTGAAGGGCGTACTCTCCAGGAGGAATTTGAAGTGGCGTACCGCCTGCTACACCGCGAAGAGTTCCCTGTTGAATGTGTTGTAGCAGGACTCGGTGGGGCTGAGCTTCCTGCTAAAGAGGGCGATGGCCTGAAGGGCTCCGTCGACGACCTGTTCCAGGATGGCCCCACAGGCGATGTTGCTGGCATCCATTGTTAGCTGGAGGGGGGCGCTGGGGTCCTGGTGGGCCAAACTGTTACCTTGGCGAGGGCGGCCTTCGTCAGGGAGAAGGCCCATTGCTGGTCAGGGCCCCACACTAAGGTCTTCGGACAGCCCTTGAGGATCTCTGTCAGGGGGGCCATGGTGTGCGCAACCCCCGGGATGAACCTCCTGTAGTTGTTGACCATCCCGAGGAATTCTTGTACGGCTTTGGCGGAGGTAGAGGTGGGGAACCTGACGACGGCCTCGACTTTCAATGCAACTGGGCAGACACCTCCCGGGGATATCTCGTGCCCCAGGAATTCCACCCTATCGACGCCGAAGGTGCACTTGTCGAACCTGACGGCGAGGCCACTCTCCTGCAGGCACTGCAGAACCTTCCGGATGTGCCGAAGGTGTTCCATGTGGGACCTGGAAAAAATTAGGATATCATCGACGTAGCAGACGCAGAAGTTCAGGTCCCCCAGGATGCTGTCCATCAGTCTCTGAAAGGTCGCCCCTGCGTTCCTCAGGCCGAAGGTGGAGAGAGGCGTGATGATGGCAGTTTTGGGGATGTCTTCTGGAGCTACTTTGCAATTCCGGGTCTCTTTACCAAACCTCTGGTGGTAGTAGCAAAGCCCTGGCCTTTCCTTCTTCTGGTGGTTAGGTGGCCACCTCCTGGCGACGACGTTGATGCACTCTGTGGTGGGGTCCTCCGGCTGGAGGCAGTTGATGGGGTGTGCAGGCTTGGGTTGCCACTTCACCGCCCTCATGGAGTCCGTCAGCTGCTGCACCGTTCTTATCAGGTCCTTGACCAGCAGGATGTAGGGCTCCGGATCTGTCCACGGACCTCTGGGAGTAGCTGCCGCAGGAGGATCTCCCTCAACAGGATAATCTCTTTGTGCCTGCCACTGCTGTCCATCTCAGGGAAGAGGAGGTGGTCCTGGAGGGCATGCCACGTCTCCAAGAGGTTCTTGTCCTGCCGGGGGTTGATGGCGAGGTTGAGGGCGTGGGCGACCCTCTCGGAGACCGGCAGGGAGCAGGTCTCGACAAGAGTGGCATTTAATTCCTGGAAGGTGGCAGAGCTCGTGGTTGACGTCCCCTGTCCTCTGGTAGGGCGTTGATAGCGATGTCCACCTTCAACACCTCGTTGGTCAGGCCTGCCACCCTTAATTGCCCCTCGACCCTGTAGAGCGAAGACGCTGGGTTCTGATGGGTGAACGGCGGCAGCTTTATGCTGAGGGCCACCCCTGGTTGGTCCGTCAGGAGGGGCATCGCATGGGGAGCGGGTACCGGCGTGGAGGAGCGCTCGGGTTTCGGCATGGAGGGCGGCTCGAGAGGGGGTTGCACGAGGGAGACACCTGCCTCCGAGAAGTTCGCAGTAATTTGTATGTGGGAGGGAATGTCTGCATCCATGCTCATTCTGCACTCTCACTTGGGGTGTGAGGGAACACTCATGTCAATACCCGCTTGGGAGCGTGCCGTGTGGGTCCGCTAATGATGCTGGTGATTTGCTGAAGAGGATTGGTAACGCCCGAACGCTTTGTTAGAGCGCCTTAATTAGTCCGTTAGGGGCGTGGGTTGGTTCATTGGGCCAAGACTAAGTCACCGTTTGGGTCGTTAATGGCTCCGGGGATCACCACTGGGAGAGGTGCTAAAGAAAGAGCAGGAAGACAAGTACTGCTGGTTTATTGATGAAGCCACCCGCTTATAAAGCGGTGTGTGGACGTCGGCGTATACACAGACGCCAGTACAAAATTTACAAGTGACCCAGGGTCAAACTATTTCTCTACTCAAAACAGGACAGGTACATATAGAAAACATGATGATTAACAATAGCTGGTTGGACACAAAAAATACAGTACTCTGACACATATACTATGTACAGGGGCAAATGAACAGGTAATAAATATACAAATCACAATAATGATAAGATTGTGTACGTGCGACCTCGGGTAAGCTGTGAAGGCACCGTAGAAAACGGGATGTTTATCATAGAGAACCCATTGAGCGGGGACTTTACAAGCTGACATCTTTCCTAGCCAAAATTTTGAATTTTTCCCTGTGTAACTACATTATTACACTAGTTTTACATTCTGTTTCTTGTTCTTATGGGTCTAATAAATTTTATTTCTTCTGAAGTATTTGGTTGGGGATTGTTATGGAGTGACCTTGTGTATACAACATAAAACCTCACACAGTGGTATGGAAAGAAATACAGCTAGACTTACTTATTGGCTCATCACAATGAAAAGCTTAAAATTTTTTGTTAATCCACTGGGGCCTGTAATCTATTTTGCCCTGTCTTTGTGCCTAAAGATACGTACACACCCACACACATTCACTCACTCACCCTCATATGCACGAGAACGTACACACACAACCACACACACACACGTACTGTATATGCATATACATACAATGGTTCATAATCTGTGAAAACACATTGAAATGAACTATAATTATTAATAGCCACCAGAGTGTAGAGAACTAAAGTCTGCGAGGAAGAGGACAGCAGGAGTCCAGGGAATAGTGACCCAGATTAGGAATGGGGAAATCCTTGTGGTCAAAATCAACCTTTATAATGCCACCTGGAATTTGGGTGAGCCAATCTGTTGGACGTTTTGTGTACGAGTCAAAATGTGCTTTCACACTTGGCCCACCCTAATTGCATGTATAACGAATTAACCAAATATAATACTATACAGCACATACATTTCTGGAATCAAATTTATCCAACTATTAGTGTGTGTGTGAACCACCTAGGATAATAGAAATGATTATAAGCTGCCAGCAATATGAATCATTGTTAGTAGTTGTTTTGTGCCTCAAACACATGAACGTACACACACACACACGTATGTATATATATCATATATATACAAACACACCCCCACATAATATACAAGCGTGTGTGCATTGTGTTCGTGTGCAAGAACTGCCTAGGATAAAAGGAAAGTTTAGTTGCAGGACAACTTCTAACAGTGATTCATATTATTTGAAGCTCAATAATTTAAATGTTTGTGAGGTTCAAGAAATGTCAGAAGTGAAAGACTGATTCTTTATTATTCTCAACAGGCGTTTATAATGTGGAAAGCAACGGAAAGGTAGTGGGTGACCTGAGGCCCCCTGCTGCGTCCATACAGAAGTTGTGTTTGTTAACAGGCACAAGAACATATATGATGCATTACAGAACAAGTAAAGGGCAGATATATCGGCGGAAAGGCCGTACAATGATGTATACAACAAGATACCTAAAGAATCTGAAATAATAACAAGTAACATACATGACGTGATTAATGTACATATAAAGACCGAAACAAGAATGGAGAGGTGGTCTGACGCCCTTACAAATACTCCCCCCACAAGACAGTAGAGGAGCAATTATTGGACGAAACAACATTAATCATGCAAACACTGAGGCAGTTGGAGTGGGCCCCTACTCCTGGAGAACTGTGGGCGTGGAGTGGAACCGACATCTGGGGTTGGCTCAGTGTGTCCCCTGGGCTGCCCCAAACCCCGCTTTGGTGGGGAGCGGGTGTGTCTGTGGGGAGGTACTGAGGGGGAACTCTGGGGCACCTGCCTGCCTCCTCGTGTACTTCGCTGTCCAACAGGAATGCTGGCTTCAACCTATTGATGGTGACCCAGTCTTCCCGCCTGTGGATGTCAAGGAGGTATGCCTTGGCGGCCCACCTGATGACTCGATGGGGCACCCCGTAGGGCCAGGTGAAGGGCGGCCGACGGGCGTCCACCCTGACGAATACGTAGGCGCAGGAGTCTAAGGCGGGTGGGCTGTAGGTGGTGGTTCTGTCGGTGAAGGTCTTATGGCATGACGCGAACCTCTGTGTGAGTTCCCTCAACCAGGGGAGGGGGGTGACAGTGCCATCAGCTGACGGAGGGAAGAATTCTCCAGGAACGGCCAGTGTCTCCCTGTAGACTTTCTCAGCAGGGGAGGCGTCGCCATTTACCTTTGGTGCGGTGCGGAGACCTAGCAGGACCCAGGGGAGCTGTTCCTTCCACCTCTCATCGGTGCAATGTGCCATGAGAGCTGCCTTATGAGAGCAGTGCGCCCTCTCGACCATGCCGTTCACTGCGGGGTTGTAGGCCATTGTGCTGTGTAGTGTTGTACCCATCAGGCATGCCAAGGAGACCCAGAGCCCTGACAGAAGGCTGGACCCCTGTCTGTAGTGATGCTATCTGGCACTCCGAAACAGCTGATCCAACTGGAGAGGAGGGCCTCTGCGCATGACGCTGTTGATGCCTCCTTCCATGGGGGTTGCCTCGGGCCAGCAGGTGGAGCGGTCTATGATAATCAGGAGATATCTGGCTCCTCCCAACTGTGGAAGAGGCCTGACAACGTTGATGTGGATGTGGCCGACGTGACTGGGGGAAATCGCCGACCCTGGACTTTGTGTGCCGGGACGTTTTGCTCGCCTGGCATAGGATGCAGCTCCTTGTCCACTGTCGGACATCCTTGTTGATGCCGTTCCAGACGAACTTGTCAGTCATGAGGCGCACCGTTCTGCACCATGATGGATAGGAGAGACCGTGGACTATGTCGAGCACCTGCTTCCTCCTCGAGGCGGGTACTAGGGGGGTGGGGGCGGCCTGTGCTGGTGTCACAGAGGAGAGTTGTGTTCAAGTTTGCTAAGGACACGTCTTCCCACTTAAGAGCTGTCACTGCCGTCCTGTAGTCTGCCGTCTCTGGATCTGCTGCTTGTTCTTTTGCTAGGTCTTCATAGTCGTTGCTGAAGTGAAGGGAATTGATTTCTACTCTCGACAGGGCATCGGCTACTGGGTTCTTCCTGCCAGGGACATAGTTGCTGGTGCACCCGAATTCGGAGATGGCGGTCAGGTGTCGCTGTTGCCTTGCAGACCAGGTGTCCCCCGGCTTTGCAAATGCATGCACCAAGGGTTTATAATCTGTTAGGATCGTGAATTCAGTCCCCTCCAGCAAGTACTTCAAGTGTCTCACGGCCTGGTAGATAGCCAGCAGCTCCCTGTTGAAGGCACTGTAGCAGGTCTCTGCTGGCAAAAACTTGTGACTGAAGAAGGCCAAGGGTTGGGGGGCGCCGTTCACTAGTTGCTTGAGTACTGCGCCGCAGGCGATGTTGCTGGCGTCCGTTGTCAGTCTGAGGGCAGCTGCGGGGTTGTGGGGAGTCAAGGTAGTGGGATTGGCAAGGGCTCTCTTTGTTTCTAGGAATGCCTGCTGCTGCAGAGCCTCCCAGGTCAGTGTTTTTGGGTTGCCCTTCAGGATTGATGTGAGGGGGTACATAGTGCGGGCAACGTCTGGGATGAAACATCAGTAGTAGTTTATCATTCCGAGAAACTTCTGAAGGGCCTTGATGGTTTGTGGTTTCGGGAAATTCTCTATAGCTTTTACTTTAAAGGCCGTGGGGCGCACTCCTGCTTGGGAAATCTCATGCCCGAGGAAGTCTACTTTTTCTTTCCTGAAAATGCATTTGTCGAACCTGACGACCAGTCCGCTGTCCTGCAGACGTTTCAGGACGGCGCGGACGTGGTGAAGGTGTTCCTCTGGGGACTTAAGAGATGATGAGAATGTCGTCGACTTAACAGATGCAGAAAGGCAGATCCCCCAAGATGGTGTCCATCAGGCACTGGAATGTGGCACCTGCATTCCTGAGACCAAAGGTGGAATAGGAAAATGTTTAAGTCTCAAAGGGCGTGATGATGGCGGTCTTAGGAATGTCATCAGGGTGCACAGAGACTTGGAAGTATGACTTCAAGTCCATCTTGGAGAAAATCTTTGCTCCGTGGAGGGTGCCCATCATGTCTTGCATGTTAGGGAGGGGGTAGTGGTCTGGTGTTGTCAGTAAATTCAAGCACTGATAGTCCCCACAGGGCTTCCATGAACCATTGAATTTCTTTATCATGTGGAGGGGAGACGCCCACGCGCTTGATGCTTTTTAACAGATGCCCATCCGTTCCATCTCTGCGAAGGCCCGTTTGGCGTCTTGTAACTTTTGGGGGGACAGTCGTCAGAACTTGGCATGGGTCGATGGGCCCGTTGTGGTGATATGATGGAAGATGCTGTGCTTTGCTGAAGACCCTGGTGACTGGCGTAGCTCTGGTTTGAATACGTCCAGAAACTCCTGTAGGAGGGACGTGTAGCCGTTGGGGGCTGTGGAGCAGATGGCGGGCATTCCAGGTCTGGTGGAGAGCTGGAGTGGCAGGTTCCCGTGTCGAGGAGGAGTTGTCTTCCGACGTCGACCAGAAGTCCGTGATGCCCTAGGAAATCTGCGCCCAGCAGGGGGAACTTGACTTCCACAATGATGAAGGGCCAGTGGTATCTGCGGCCCAGAATTGAGATAGTCCAGGTCGTCATGCCATACGTGCGGATGGGAGTTCCGTTTGCTGCTATGAGGGCGGGTGTTGAGTCAGGTATCTTTTTCTAAATCTTCCTCGGATGGCGGGAAGACCGACTGCATCGCCCCCATATCTACGAGCAGGAGCAGTTTCGAAATTTCATCTCTGATGAAGAAACCTGCTGGTCGGGGGGAGTTGGATTTCGCAGCCACAGCTGTTACTTGTGGCCACTTTTGTCATGTTTGTAAAGGAACAGGGAGGCCCGCAGTTGCTGGCATTGGTTCCGTATTTTCTATGGAAGAAGCACCACGCCGGGTCTGACCATGTCCTGTGTTCCCTGAATGGTGTCTTCTTCCTGTAAATGGCGTTGATGTCTCCGCTGTTATCATTGTTCTCCTCCGTCAGGCCGCAGGCTCCCAGGGCAGCTGCTGTGAGGGCAGCAGTGTGTTTTGAGGCCTTGGTGGCCTTGTGTATTTTCTGGGCAACAATGGCTAAGGCATCCATGTCGAGGGTGTCTGCATCTTATCTGGCGCCTAACTTCCTGCGTGAGGCTCCGAAGGAAGATCGCTCTTGTTAAATCTACCTTCTTCTTCCTCCTGTTTTCGTCGCGGCTTGGCAGTGTTACCAACCTCTGTAGTTCATCCCAGGTTTCCCTGGGTGATGCTTCTCCGAGGGCCTGGGAT
>NC_089777.1:37569036-37604036 GCF_040412425.1 Macrobrachium rosenbergii
TGGAAACACACACACTCCTGATGGCAGTATTAGGAATCTCTTATCTCTCAAGTGTCTGTAACTTTGAGGGGGAACAATTATATAACAAAGAAGACAATATTACCAGCTCTGATGAATAATCATATTTATTCAGAGTCATTAACTGCAGTTGTTCAAATACAAATTTCAGCACAGGCAAGTGTTTGAATGACTGATCATCTAAAATTATTGCCAAAAATGAAATAACTAATTTTATAACAGCAATACTATTGCAGGTTTTAGAAATACATTCAGCAGTGTCGGCTCTCTGCAAGTTATCCAATACCAACTCAATGATATTCGTATCATGAGCCTCTGTAGGAATGTTGAAATCTCCTAAGCGATGTACTTCATGAACAAATGCATGTACTGCGCAGTTAGCCTTAATCATTGACACTTATTCTAGGACAAGGGGATTGTACAGCACAACAAATTAAGAGATAGGCTATTCATCTTGTACTACTGTCTAATATTGTCTCAAGGAACTGAAGCTTTCCTAATAGTTCTGTGACAGAATTAAATTCATGCACTTCTCTATATGAAATATCTTCTAAGCTTGCTACTAATGCAACCTGCACTGCTGACTCTTCTCTCCGGCCTTTTTTCAAATCAGGTGGCTCACTTCGATATGATGAAGTAAATAAGTACGAAGGACAATTAGGAAACTGGGATGGAATGGCCCTTTCACGAAGCTGCGGTACTGTCAGCTTTGCCTGAAAAGTCGGCCCCGTTTTTTCATCATAATACGAAGTTTCCCACCTAATGTCCTCGGGTACAAAATGCAGACAGCAAACCCGATAAAAGATTTGCAAAATTTCAACTAGTGCCCAGTGGGAAGTGTTATAACACAATTGCATTCATACAGTAGTTATAGTGATGAAAATTAAAGGAGCAAATTATGATGAAATTCTCTCCCTCGAAATCCAGTGCGCTTCCCCAACATTTTAACAACTAAAAAAAGATGTGTCGCAAATAAAACTACATAATATATGATACTTACCCTGCTGTATTTTGTTGGAGTGTAATTATCCCTCTTGTTTGCACGAAGCCATTTTGAAGATAGGTGGGCATCTTTAGGGAATGAAAATACACTCTCAGCCCGGTTTTATAATTCCCCTTGCAGTTGGGAACCACACAATGGTAGGGCATTGTGGCGTGTAGTATGCTATTGCATTAAAATGTACTCAGCTCGTACCTTTTAATAATTTGCACAAAGTGTACAGTATATGATCATCGAAACATAGTTATGCAATAAGGTTAGGTTATTGAAATTCCTTTTGTAGGCTCCTGTTTTGTACCTGCATGTAATCCTTAGAACGCTAGGCCCAATATGGTTTGTCCCTTACCTTTGACTACTGTCAATGATAATTGTAATATATGGAGGCTTAGGTAAACATGGTTCAAGTTTGCTGATGTTTATCATCATCTTCCAAGAGTTATGTTGACATAGGCTACACTAGGATTCCTTTGATGTAGGCTACACTGGGAATTGCCTTAGGCTCCACTGGGAGTCCTTTGATGTAGGCTCCACTGGGAATTACCTTAGGCTACAATGGGAGTCCTTTGACGTAGGCTGCACTGGGAATTACTTAGGCCACATAGGCTACACTGGGAGTCCTTTGACGTAGGCTACACTGGGAGTCCTTTGACGTAGGCTACACTGGGAGTCCTTGACGTAGGCTACACTGGGAGTCCTTTGACGTAGGCTACACTGGGAGTCCTTTGACGTAGGCTACACTGGGAGTCCTTTGACGTAGGCTACACTGGGAGTCCTTTGACGTAGGCTACACTGGGAGTCCTTTGACGTAGGCTACACTGGGAGTCCTTGACGTAGGCTACACTGGGAGTCCTTGACACTGGGAGTCCTTTGACGTAGGCTACACTGGGAGTCCTTTGACGTAGGCTACACTGGGAGTCCTTTGACGTAGGCTACACTGGGAGTCCTTTGACGTAGGCTACACTGGGAGTCCTTTGACGTAGGCTACACTGGGAGTCCTTTGATGTAGGCTACACTGGGAGTCCTTTGATGTAGGCTAGCCTATATTAGATTCTGTTATGTCTAGTTTATATGAATTGCTACTAAAATTCAATCTAGGCTAAACCAGTCTATCTTTATAATGCACCTTACCTTGTTGCTCACAGATACCTAAGGCTATACCTGGGTGTAGGTTATACTTACACATGCCTAACTTACGTCACCTTATTGGACAAACCTTACTGTATGTTTGTTTGAGCTCCCTACGTAGCATAGCGGTGGTTCCAGTATAATGAATGCAGACTGTGTTGCAGTCGAAAGTTATCCAAATGCCATCCTGAGATAAAAGTCAAATACCCGTTGCAATGGAATTGTTGAGTTTATCTACCTACCACAGTAAGTTCGTCCAATAAAAGAGACAAGATGTATCCAAGGAATGCTACTTCACTGTCATATATTTTTATGGTCCAGTTCAAAAATAAAATAATGGAACGGCAAAAGATATTCGAATGCAAGTGATGCAAGGAAGGAAGCGGGAAAGAGAAAGAGATGCCGGCTTAGGACTACCAGGGTTGACGTCATCACGTTATATCCAACAGGCCTTGCATTAACCCCTTCCGGTCAATTGTTTAAACTCTGGTCTTGGTCATTTACTCCTGGATGAAAGGTTGAAGAGTTAGACGCACTGGAAGTTTCCACAAAGTGCTTTATAATTTTACCCATGTACAGGGGCGTCATTTAGGGGGGGCTGGGGGAGCAACTGGCCCCAGACTCAAGATCCCCTGACTCATGATGCCCCCAGCCCCAACTTGCCCCCCTCACCCCAAGAAGTAACAGCAGCTGGTTTTCCATTCTTCCTACCGAAATTCTAATGTGTCATCACATTAAGTTACACCTTTCTATCTATTATTGTGTGCGCTTCAAAAAGCACATAGAATAGCTCAAACCACCTTTGGCCAAACCATCAATCAGAAATTTGAAATGACGCCCCTGCCTGTGTAATTTTTATCATTACTAAAATGGTACCATTGGAAAGCTGATAGTTTATTCTAGCGTATATTAAAATTTCTCAGAAATAAGTACCACCGTTTTAGATGTAATGAAATCTGACCAAAAATAATTTTTAGCATTTCTTATTCTCTTCCTCTGTCTTCAAAGGTCACAAAAATATATTTTCTGGTTAATCAAATGTAATAAATTTTACGTAAGTAGACAGAGCATTCCTTACTTACAGCGATGGTAAATATTTCAGTGGACATAAATATTTTATGAATGATTAGGCAACTAACAGAAGCGACAATCAGGCCCATTACGGGTGTTCAGTTTATAGCTCAGCAGGACCCTCTCAAGAAAACCAACGTAGTTTACCGTTATCTATGCCCTGTCTGAACTCTGAGGATGCCTCGGCAGTTACCTCGGAATGACAACGATGCGTTTTTCGAAGAGTGTTTTCTGCCATGCCCAAGAGGGAGCAATCTTCAATCATGCAAAAACTGCCCATAACCAGAGAATTAAACGACAAAACATTATCCCGAACATCGACATTATACTGTAGATCAAGCATCAGACCATCGCCGACTGGGTCTATTGGAAGCCTTGCATATAGGAAAAGAAAGACCATCATTGAACATCACGCAAGAGACCTTTCTTCTTCCTCAAGCTACCAGGAGACTCACAACGAGCGCCCCACGCAACGCGACCATCGACCAGGATTCATCATACAACGGAAGTGCCCATCAAAATTCCCCTGCTCCTTCCCAGCGATGCAGTGCTCGCATGCAAAACAGACCATCGACGCACGAAATGCAGTTTAGAACGAGAAGGAATGCCCGCAGGCCTCCAATGATAATTCAGCGCCAAATTTGACCCCGCCCACCACTCATATAAAAGCTGATCTAACCCGTTACTCATTTAGCTCGTCTTCACCAACGTCCTGACGACGACCTCGGAGATATAAGCAAAATATAATATTTTCATAAAACAATCTTTGACAAATATCCCAATTTAGACTAATATGAATACTGGAATTCTACTCAACCTAGATGAGCCAGAAAAACTAATTGTCAGGAGAACTGAAAAAACCCTGTATAAGATTAATTCGTTGAAAACTGCCGTTATTTTCAACAAAACATGCATCAAAGAAGGTCCACTCCCTGCAAATAATAATAATAATATTATTATTAATAATATTAATATTATTAATTTGGTATGAAACTTGGCGTTGCACCTAACGGGATAAGAAAATCTATCATTTGGTGGTTAGATAGTGTATTAGTGACAATAGTAAAGAACTAGTTATCTTCAGATTTAATAGACCTTTTTCGTCATATTACTGCAAATAGTCAATTTGAATACGTTGTTTTACGGGTGTTTTGATTTTGGGTTTAAATATGTAAATGTTCAGATTTATTTTAATTTTTTAAAAGTATTTAAGTGGGTAATAGTTTTAGAGTAATGGTTCTTAACCTGGGATGCGAAGCCGGTTCCTATAGGGGGTGCGAGATGCCTATGAATAATTAAAGTAAAATATTTTTATATAAGCACGTTTTTTCTGCAAGAAAAATAAAATAAATATTTATTTTTTTATTATTTTGCAGAAAAAATAACATGCTTGTATAAAAATATATTTTGCTTTAATTCATAGGCATCTCGCACCCCTTAGGAACTGGCTTCGCACCCCCAAGGGGTCACGAGCACCCTTGGTCAAGAACCACTGCTCCAAAGAAACATTGACCACTCAAATACTTTTGAAAGATTATTAAAATAAATCTAAACATTTACATATTCAAACCCAAAATCAAAACACCCGTAAAACAACGTATTTAAATTGACTATTTGCGAGTGATTATGACGAAAAAACGGTCCTGAATTCGTCTGAAGTTGAAAAGCCAGTTTCCTTTTACTACTGTCACTAATACACGGTAATTCTAAGCCGGCTGTCCGCGGTGAGCTAGACTATGGCAATTGACGTTTTCCTATGTTATTTTAGCTTGCCAAGAATTTAAAGTAATATTTTGTCGGCCGGTTGTAATTGTTAAATCATTGACCTTTGAAGACTACGTGGCTTGAATTGCCTAAGGCAGGTAGGTTTAAGCCAGCATTCCAGCGGCAATCCTCTCACCCTCCATAGCTAATACGGCAAAATTGTAACCAGAAAACACCCCTAAAAATACCAACATAACGTCCCTAGAGGTGTTTACTGGTTACACTTTTGCCGTATTAGCTATGGAGATGGGGGGCTTGGCGCGAATGCCGGCTTAGGCCTAACCCAAGCGTTAGGTAATCTGTCATGTAGTCTTCAAAGGTCAATTACAGTTTAGTTACAACAGGCCGACAAAATATTACTTTAAATTCTTGTAAAGCAAGTAAAATAACATAGAAAAACGCCAATTGCCACAGTCTAGCTCACAGCGGACAGCCGGCTTAGAATTACCAAAAATCGACTAATGTGACCTTTCAAATTAAAAGCCCTAGCCTTAGAACCACTTCTACCTTCGCTAAGCCATACAGCCGAAGGTCATCATGTTACGATATATAAGGGTAAAAATTATCCCGTTTCGTGCCCACCATTTAAATTTTAAGGAATTTTTAGAAAATTACATATGAACATAGTTGAAGGTAATCGAAAGTAAGTTCATTTCCATTTCCATAGATTGACTGAAGGGTATAAACTAAATCAGAAAATTTCTATGTATCTAATTTAACTGATGGATATCTGCGGCTTTCTTAGACCATGCCCTGCAATCTATTTCAAGCTTATGAGATTTCCCTTATTAAAAGGTGAACTGTAACGCTTGCTTTCAGATCGCTAACAAGAGACGTAACACTTAAAACCTATGCAAGGCTTTAAGTTAAAACAAGCCTCGGACAATTATGAAAACAAGCAGAATTAAACACCTTTATTTTCTAAATAAATGATTAACTTCGAATTTAGTCAAGACGACGGTAATTCTAAGTAATAGAGACACCGCGGGTATTTGGCGAGAAATGGCAGTTTCTTATAGTATTTTAGTTGCTTATTTACAATTCAACGTTATTTTTTGGCGGTCGGTTGTAATTAACCTGTAATTGTCCCCTGAAGTCCATCCAACAAGGGGTTTCCTTACGCGATCTTCACAAGACAGAACACGGCTACATACGTCTGTTTCGAATGGTTCATATCCCGTCCGGCAAGTGCAGTACCTTGGAAACTGGTTTTTTCAACACTTTTAGGGCTTCTGATACTGGCGGTGCATTTGTTCGTTGTCGGCCAAATGGAATGTCCCTTCGCCGTGTTTAGTACTGGCCCGGGGGTAGGGGGAGTTACCCATACGTTAACAAGTTATTGCACTTGCCGGACGGGATATGAACCGTTCGAAACAGACGTACCGGTGCTCTGTCTCGTGAAGATCGCGTATGGAAACCCTGGATTCCCATCGGGGTCCCCATTACCGTAGGGTAGAGTTCAAAGGTAAATTGTAAGTTAATTACAGCCGACCGCCAAAAATTAATGTTAAATTGTTAATAAGCATCCAAAATACTAAAAGAAACTGCCATTTCTCGCTAAATACCCGCCGTGTACCTATAACTTAGTTCTACCAAGACGATTAACACTTAACTTCGCTAAAATAGATTACATGGTAATTCAAGGATGGAAAGACTAATCACGAAGTTAAGAGAAAATTGAATAAAAATTAAATATATTACAAACAACGTAGTTTTCAGACTGCGCTTATGGAAGACTATAGCTTCTTAAAGTTAAATATTCGAAACCCAGTCTAAAGTACTGAACATCTCCCGACTGTTCCAAGATGATAGCTCCCGACCTCTCCACCCCAAGGTGGGGAGCGATGTTTCAAGCTCAAAATCAGTGTTACTCAAAAGCGCAAGAGAGTTTACAAAGACTAAAAACTTAAATCTCAAACGATATGCACACTTTAAATAAGTTAATCACTTCACTAAGGTCGAAGATATATTTATAATGGACCTTGCCTAATCAATGTTTAAGCGTACAATTCACTTTCGCCGACTTTGTACATAACACCCTTGGATTTGCATTACATGAACTACCTTCAATTAGGCCGCCAGCAGCGAAGATCCTGTAACTCTCGCTGTCTTTCTCCAACATGAATGTTCTTTCACCTCGGACCCCACACGAAGTGCTTTTTGTTCATGTTCAGTTCCGTACACCTTACGAACATCCGTGACTTGAAAAGACGTCCCCTCAGCCGCATTGATTAAATACATCAGTACCTCGGGGAAACGATCCATCAACAAATTTGTGCAGTAATAAGAAACTGGTCACCCGACCAGCCAAATATTACCTTCAAAGTTTCTAGTAACAGACTAACAGCAGTGCCCGTCTTGTCTCGAGAAATGGTGATGGTAGTAGAGAACGGTAGTGGTAGTAGTAGCGGTATTAATGAAACTGTGGTACTTTAGTACTTACTACCGGAGCTTCTTGCACTTCCTTGTCTGGTCAGACGTGTCAACAAATTCAAGGGTTAACTCAATATGAATATTCAGCTGAAATTATCGTTGGAGATTCAAATTTTTTGAAAGGTGATATTTGCATAAATATTTTTGCACAAGAACGTTTAATATGCAAGTGATAATGCTAGTTATTTTTCGAAGATAAATGAACACTGGGGACTCGGGAGCTACACGTAACCTCTGAATGCAATTGCTGAGCATATTACAGTACTAAAACAATTGGCTAGAAAGTTTAATTCAGTTTAGGCTCACTATCAACCCTAATTTCATTGTTAATGCTTACATTCGACTTTACAAAGCATTAAACTATTGCTGCCTATGAATCTATTACTATAGACCATACGTTCAGGCCAAAGCCATTGGCCATAATCACAGGACATTTTTTAGAACCCTCTCATGGATGGCCATGCCGCCACCTTTGGCTCATCTAACGACTGAGTTGCTGAGTACGAACCAACCAGCTAAATTTCTCATTGCCAGTATTAATATCCTAACCAAATTAACTAAATAGGTGTAAATACGACCTACACAAGTTGAAAGCCACAAACACTCGTGAACAAAACATATAAAATGCAATCGTAACTCACCAAAACTTCATCCACTAACGAAATAAACTTTGAAACTTGGAAGTACATTACACCACACACTGTAAAGAACAAAATGTCTGCTCTTTGAAAAATAATGCTAGATTTCGACTCTGGTTAAAATAAAAGGACCCACCAAAAAGAGAATGACAGTTAAGCTTTCTGTGGCTATAGAGTGTCCCTGCAAAGAATTAACGCCATCTGTTGTATTGTAGGCTATTGCAGTTTTTCATGTCTTTTTTTTTTTTTTTAAACGAAGACCACGAAATAATAAAACAAATGGAAGTCCAGAAAACTGAATGTCGATTACCAGCAAAATATACAAAAATCTTGTTTATACAAGGGATTAAATGGAAATATGAAATGCAACGCAATTCCCTTCAAACAAATTGAATACCATCACCTTGATAAACGTTCTCCCAAAATTTTTGTAGAAATTTTAAACGCAGAAAAAATAAAAGCAAAAACCGCCGAAATTTTTTAATACAGCCAAAATTATTTTCTTTCAAGATGAAGGAATTAAAGTACTTCGAAAATACAATTGATTTGAGTCAATTAATAGCGTACTCACTCCAGTCTATGCACATCATCCTCTAGTCTACTCTTGGAGGCGTCCTGCTTGCGTTTGTTTGGTCACTAGGAAAGTTCGCATTTGTCTGTCAGTTTTAATATTATAGAAAAACACTGTCTGTAGTGCAGTTACTATAAAAAAAAACTGATATATCAAACATTGATGAATAAATATGCATATGACGAAAAGTGTTGTCTCGTGTGTAAGAATATGTTTTCCTAAATCTTACTAGCACAAGAATTTAACACACACACACACATACACACACACACACATATATATATATATATATATATATATATATATATATATATATATATATATATATATATATATAAATATATAATTATAATTTTTGACATTTGTAGCACTTGGCCAAAGGTAGAGAGTCAAGTTAGACTCTAGGTGGAGGTTGTATGACGTCATCAAGAGGGCTTGGTGGAGATGTTTTCGTTTCATATTTGCTATATATAACCATTAAAACCACATTTGAGTAGTGTAGCAAAATTTGAAAAATTTGGATATTAAGCTGGGAATTTTAGTGAACTAAGGGATCACCGGAATCAATAAGAAACATAACAGGCAAGCTTTTTTTTTTTCTGAAAGATGATTGATCTCCCGGAAAGTATTCGCATATATACGTACAAACACACACACACACATATACATATATATGTGTGGGGGTGTGCGTATGTATATGTAGGTTATTTTCGAGAAATATATGCTAGGCAGTACTTAGTAGGCGGGCTCCGCTGTTAGACAAACCACATTTCGTACTATTTACACCACGTTTCTCCAACACACGGTTATATCACAACAATCCTGCCAGGAAGCGTTCCACCGCTCACCATACACATAGCCGGAGATGGAGTGCCACTCAACCTGGGCGAACTTGCGTTCGATTTCGTTCAAATCAACGGGGATTTCGCAGATAAATCTATTTTTGTTCCAATATTAACATTATTGTGGTTACTACAGTAATATTACTCAAATGAACTTATAATTGTTCATGAGGCATTCTGAGACTGTCTTCCAAGTACATGAAGGAATATATTAAAAATGACAATTTTTAAAAGTAATTTGTATTTTTCCGAACTATACAAACCTGGGGTATAAGAAGGAATATATTAAAAAGCTTTATTACTCCCTACAATCGAACGACTATTTATACCCTATCCCCATCTGCGCGCCCATAGTTGTCAAGTGTTGCTACGACTGACAGTTGAACAGATTCGTTCATCCAGAGCTGTCAACAACACACAATTTTAAAAGCTTGTATTTTCAAACACATGGTGACATGTAGGATGTTGTCGCGCGATAATGTAATAAATGAACGGACAGCTTATAGATTAACGGTTTGATTACAAGATGGAAGGACATTTTTTCCTAGATCTGGGGGCTCATCTAGAATTAATAGCAGAGCTTTCATTATCTTATTTTATTTGCGTCAACTTATTCAATAAAACATGTTAAAATGTTTGGGTTAATAAAACAAACTTGGCTGTGGCCTTGTCCAGCATGCTGTCATTATATTGAGATCAATATATCCAACATAAATTACACAGAAATGATGGATAACTAAATACGCAGTGCGAAGCAAAAATAGTCGTAATGTTTTCAGAGATTCTTACTGTGACAGAAACCTGACATGGACATCTTCCCTGTTGTGTTTTTATGTATTTATCTATTTGTTTATGACTACCAATACTTGTTTATTTCATTACTATTTCAACTGTTTATTTTATTATTGTTTTACTCATTGTTCCCCCTTCGCCTTTTCTCTTCTTCGCATATAGTTTATTGAAAAGTGTGAATCCCTGCTTATATATTCCATAAAATAATTATTAATAATAATAAGAAGAAATTTAGTTCCCGAATGTTCAACATACAAATTTTCTAACTGATAAACCTTTATCGCTAATGGGATGGCTCTACGGGAAAACAAGACGAACAAGTCACTGCCTTGTTTATTCTTTAGCTGTTTAAGTGACTCAGAACCCCCAGGGCATAAAATTTCCACATTATCAGCCACTATATAAATGGTCCAACAACAGCACGCCAACCTACCAACCTCTCTGTACATATACCTGTGTTCTGCATTCCGGGTTATAAAGGCCGCTCCATTCCACTTACTTTTTCCTTCCATCTAATGCTTTTTCGTCATTCAGTCTGTCCACATGACCAAGCCATTATTATCTTCATGAACTGTTTTTACATCTGTTTTTCCCTTTATGGGGTTACACATATAAAATGAGTTTTTGACACTTCTCTGTCCACATGACCAAACCATCTCATTATATTTTCATTCATCCTTCTACCTATGCTAATTTTGGACGGCTTCGTCTTATATCATCATTCTTCCTCTTTCAACCTTTCTTTGTGTATATTACACCAGTAATTCATTCTACCACCACACCTGACTTCCATAAGTAAATATTGTCAGTTATTCCTATTCACATCCCAACTCTTGCTACTATCGGTGTTCTTCATATTCTAAGACTCACCACTTCTGTCACTGTACAGTCATTCTTTACATTTACTTCTAAACGGCTATATGAATCCACCACTTTCATTCGTCCACCTTCCATACTAACATTCATTGCTCCATCTTCCTGGCTTTCATTTACCCAATAACACTGCTCTTGCTAGCACTTACATTAAACTTACTCTTCTTGCAAACACCGCCAAACTCGTTCACCTGTGTTTGCAGCTTCTCTTCACTATCATCAACTGCCAATTCATCTTATGCTCATTTCATAAGCAAGCATCATGAATTTTAAATTGAATTAATATCCCTTTCATTACTATACACATATGCATATACATCTCCTCTCCTTCACAGGGCCTCTCATTCCACATAACATAAAAATACGGAAATAAACAAATTCGAATTTCGTCAAAAAATGTCATTTGCAAGATGGCTTTAGGAAACCTGAAAAGTTCATTACAACAAAGCAATTCCTTTGAAGTTTTTACAAATCTGGGATATATACTTCATCTCTACTGTATTCCAAATACCTCCAGAGACTTCTGTCTTTTAAGTTTTCACAAACAATGGATATAATTTGTTCATCTCGAAGTTATAAAGAGCATCTACAAAAATTGTCCTCAGAAAACATCCAAGGGAGTTCCTGGCTTTGAAATCAAGGAGGAATCAGGGGAGTGTCACGTCTTCTTCCGCACAGCTATTTCGTATCTTCCAAGCGTTTGTTTGTGGACAGCCAAGCAACTGCCATCTCCCCAGTCAAGGCGATGGCTGCAATGGTCATACCGGCTGCCCAAATTACAGCAAGGCCCTGGAAGAAAATTAGTCTTGTGTATATTAGTAAGAAATAAGCTGATGGTGGGAAGGTACATTTGTAGACTCACGACAAGCGTAGGGGGTATCTCGAAAGACTGAATGAGCATTCTAGTAATGTTTATGAGAAATGATTAGTTTCTAGGCTTCCTAAAAACACGAAGCAATTGGGATCTGTAACACTCTTTGAAATGCTGTACCTCCACAAAAATCATGAATTCGAAGATCAACCCAGTTAATCTTCTTACTATTCACTTGCTGAACATGGGATTCTCATCTTCCAATGTGTTTCATGAGTGATCTAACCTGCTTATCCTCAAAAAGCTTTACCAACAAAATCACAGTTGATGTCATGAAGGGAAACTTTTGACTGGGAGGTTCTTACATGAAAACTATTAGTGCTATGCGTAAGAAATGTAATAATTTACCTTCTTTGAGAAAACATCGTTTCTGTAATTACAAAGAAAATTTAAGGGAATGGTATATGGAGTACAGTTTTAATTCATGCAAAAAGCTAAAATGGAACCCAGAAACGAAATCACCTAGATATTATACACACACGCTTACACATAAAATGATTGATTTATTGATTGATTTAATATCTTGTGTCATAACAACAACGGTCATCTACAACGAAAAACATGTTAGTAAAATAATTTTTTTCTTTAAAAGCTAAAAAATGGCATCAAAAATAAATTTCATACGTTATAAAACTAATTAGTCATAAAAGCTCTTGTAACAGTATAGTGTGCCATTCAAAATAAATTATATTTTGTTACGAAGTGCAGCCCCTTCTACGAAATTGAACATGGTAACAATTTACTTCTTGTCCAAGGGGACTAAAGAAGAGGTAATTGCCGTCGCCCTCATGACATTTAGAAAGGCATTATCTCCGCAGGTCTCCAAGACTGGGACACATTACCGGCAAGTGTCGTAGAGTCAACGGGACCGAACAACCATCACAGTAGGGCGGGGGTTGATTGTTCATAAGAAATTCGTGGGTCAAACGCGTGTCCAATCCTCAGGCGAACAGAGGCCAGTTTCCCATCTTCTCAGCATGTTACTGCAGACCCATGAGAGAGATGGCTTGGTAATTTTCAACATTTTCTGGATATTGCCAGCCAGACTTTCCCATGGGTTTTGCCAGGCCACCCTTACTTTTATCCAGAGTGCCTCTCTGAATAGAGGCCGGTTTCAATTACCCCTGTTTTATCTAAGGCTTTTGAGAAGCTGCTCACAAAGCGTCTTTGTAGGTTTGTTGAAGATAATAACCTACTGCCAGCATTACACTTTGGTTTTGGTTTCGTAAAGGCTTTGGTACTTGCGACGCACTCTTGTCAATATCTACCTTCTTGCAGAGTGCTCTTGATGAGGGAACAGAGACACGCATGGTAGGTCTAGATTTTAGGGCATCCTTTGACCCTCTGAATCACGAAGCACTTATCTACAAAACTTAGATTATTGGGAATTTGTGGATCTTTTATTAATATTTTCAATGGTTTTTTTTAATAGACAAAACCCAAAGGTCTGTGTTGATGGCCAGTATAGTAGCTTTAGTAATGTCATTTCACGCGTCCTTAAAGGTGGTGTTCTTGGACCTTTGCTATTTATTATCTATACTAGTGACATGTGGCAAGGTCTGGAGAACAGACTGATTGCATACGTCGATGAAGCTACTCTTCTAGCTGTCATTCCTTCTCAGGTCTGTGGTTGCAGAGTCCTCGAATGGAGATCTGTCATGGATTCATGAGTGGAGTAGGCTTTGGCGCATGAAGCTTAACCCTTTTAAAACTCAAAGTATGATAGGTAGTCTATCCAGGATACCTTTGCCTTTGCATCATGATTTAAATTGAAATGGTATGGCTTTAAATGTCAGTGACTCTTTTAAGGTTTTAGGTGTAACTTTCGATAAAAAATGACCTTTTGAGAAGCTTATACATAATATTGCTTTCTCGGTTTCTCAAAAAGTTCGTATCTAGTGGAAATGTTTGAGAATGTTTCAGGATGAGGTTATTATACCCAAGTGTTTTAACTCCTTTCTTCTTTCTTGTTTGGAGTACTGTACTGTTCTCCAGTATGGTCTTCGGATGCTGACTCTCATCTCAGATTCTTGGATGTCATCTGTCAAGTTTATTTTGCTAACCCTTAATGTTGCTTTGTGGAATATACGTAACGTGAGTTCATTATGTTTTTTTGCATAAAATGTACTACAACGACAAACATCCTCTGCACTCTTCTTTATCTGACCTGGCTGTTTTTGCTCGCAACACTAGGCAGGTTGCTGCTGCAAACAGCGTGTCGTTTACTAGCAACAGGTCTAATACTCCTCAGTTTGCTAGGAGTATTATCTTGGCTACAACTAAAATGTGCAATAGTTTGCCTAGTGCAGTTGTGGAGTCTTCTGATCTCTAAATATTTAAGCGAGTAACAAATTCATTCCTGGTCTCTGCTGAAGTCTCCTGGATTTCAAGCGTACCTGTTTTATTTTCTATTCCCTAATATTTATTTATTTATCTTTTCCTATAACTTGTCTCTCTCTGCAGGCTGATTCCCTTTGGAGCCCCCTTGGGTTTATAGACTGTTGATTCTGTCCATAGAGGTTTTCTGCTTAAGACTAAAGAAAGAAAAAGAAAGAAAGAAGGGGCAAAGGAGTCAGTCTTTCTGTAACATTTGATGCAGTACTCTTTGCCAAACTGTCTGTCCTTGCACTGCCTAACAAACATACCAATGTAGGCTGGTACCACATACATACAAATAAAAGAATACTGAGAAGATGTTAAGAAAAACAATAAAGGCAAAAATACTAACCAGATGCTGTGCACACTAAACACAGATGTAACACAACAAACTACTGTCATTACCTAATGCTGTGATGGATGAAAATTTATGTAACTATAAAAGCAGACGCTACGCATATATAGAAAAAATATCTTACCCAGATGCTGCCAATGCCAATGGGATCCATTTGCACAACTTTCATCGGTGGATTTGCACAAGCCGTTATGTTGTTGCTGTTCTTGAAGACCCAGTACTTGTACATACCGGATTCTACTATACGGTGAATTCTGTTGGGAGAAATAATTATTATTATCAAAGATAAAGACCACGTTTCCACACACTAAAATTCCCATTTACGAAAAAGAGGAACAAAAGTCAGGTGATAAAGATAGGAGTAAAATACAGATGGAAAAATAAATCAACGCTCTAACTTCAATAAGAGAGAAAAACTATGGTAGACTACAAGCTTGTAATATATATATATATATATATATATATATATATATATATATATATATATATATATATATATATATATATATATATATGTGTGTGTGTGTGTGTGTATGTATATATATATGTATATATATATATATATATATATATATATATATATATATATATATATATATATATATATATATATATATATATATATATATATATAATATCGTAAATGCAGCATACAAGTAATATTTAAGAGAAAACAAATATATTTTCTGCATATATTAACAAATAATCCCATTGCATAATAAACCTCATAAAAGTTGAGAGATTAGCAGTGGTTCATATTCTGTTCCACAACCCTGTTTCAACAATATTCGGACCGACCCTCAAATTTCTTACCTTGAACACCCCCAAATATTTTCTTCTCTAAAACCCTTGGGCTGCGTTTGCATTAAGCAGCACCCAGGAATTATTACGACCCCCTGCAGCTTGCAACAGACAAGGAAAGAGTGGTGGCCACATGTTCGCTCCTATTTTACCTGCGGCCAAAGTTTTATCTTTTTTTTATTATTATTTTTGTCACAGTAAACCTTGCCAGGCACCTCATGGTATCTAAGCCCACCACATTACTGACCCAGTCTTATGAAACCTTCCTAAAGCCTAACACAAATCTAAAGTTACAGTCTGTGCTCTCATTATCCACTTAGAAGATAGCCTTACAGATGTATCTATAGCGGCGAGAACTCCTTTGCTGCATATCAGAGGGAAACGGTAATCGGTGGTTCCTCTGTGAAAGAATGCAGTTTCAGCTTGCTGATTCAGCCTTTTGCAAAGCTGGAAACCAAGCCTTCGACCTATAGTCAGGGGGCATAGCTCAAAATTTCAGGACAATTGTTCATTTTGTGATAAAAGCATGAAAACTGGCAAACATGTCGACTAATATGTCTTGATGATTTTCAGATATTGGGGCACTTAAATTATGTCTGTGTCATCCACAGCAGCTATTTTCCTAAAATAGCCGCCATATGCCACTGGTTTTGAGAGACATTTCCTTTCGGAATGCGCTCAATCCTCTATAGAATGATTAACATGGGCAGAAATGATGATTATTTTGTGCAATGTAACAAGGATGAAATATCAGTTGCTTCTGATGTCAAAGGAGCATCTGTACCACCGACCTCATTAACCTCATTGAGAAATATATTGACAAGCAGTACAAATGGCTGAAGAGAGTGAGATGTACTCTTGAAGATGAAGCAGGGGAGAAATAGGAATAGGAAGATACATCATGGGCAGCATATCATGCACCACCAAGAACCAAGGACCCACATCATCACCCCAACTGCTCTACTACCTCTGTTCCAAGAGAGTGCTCACACTGTGGCGATGATAAGGCACCCTAATGATGTGGTAAAAAATGCAGTGGAGCAATCTCAATCCTGGTCAGTTTCCAGTTCTGACATTCAACCAGCCACTGCATGCTCTGCTAAAACAAATACAATGGAAGTGGCCACAGAAATATGGGGAAGATCAGTTTGTTGTGATGTTCAGTGGGCTGCATATTGAAATGGCAGCTTTGAAAACAGCAGGTGACTGGCTGCAAGGAAGTGGTTGGACACAAGCTCTAGTACAAGCAGATGTAGCATCACCAGGAACAGCAGACACCTTCCTTTGATCAGCACACGTTACACGCACGAAAAGAGCTCGCCAGAGCACAGCTGCTGCCTTGTACATGCTGCAGCACCATGCCTTTGAAAGCTATTGTCTTGCCTGTGCAGGGGAAGGTACAGTTCCTCTGAATCTTGAGGACTGGTGTGAGGAAGGAGGTAAAAGTTCTCCACAGTTCCAGTGCTGGGCAACAACACTGGCACTTGAACTATGCATTCTCACCTATGTGCAATCCCTGAGAGAGGCAAACTTTGAAATGTACCTCAGTGCTCTAACAGAGCCTGTTATGTGATTTTGTGCCTTAGACCATACAAACTATACATATTGGATACCTGTGCACCTGGGAGACATGGTTCATCCTCCACAGGAACACCCAGAGGTCTATAAAGAATTCAGTGTTGGTCACTTTACAGTGCAGAAGACTAACCGAGCTTTCTGTGCAATTGCCAAAGATCAAGCACATGAGCAAATCAATGCTCATATCAAAGGTGATGGAGGAGCCATTGGCCTCACAGAGAATCCAAATTCCTTGCGGAGTTGGATTATTTCTGCAGCAGAAGCTGCCAGACTGATTGATGAATATGAAAGTGAGGTTCAGCACCAGATAAAGGAGGACACAATGCATTATGAGCAAGCTCCAAGTGTACAGAAGTCTTTCGTAAAAGGCGTACACTCACTCGTGAAGGTCATTAGGGAACTGGGAAACCCCTTTGAAGAGGACAGCCAGGACTTACTTGTCCTTGACACCAAAGAAATTCCAGATGCATCAGTAGTAGGAGACCATTCGCACTGTCAAACAAATTGGTCAGGAGCGGTTTGATGCATTCACTAGGGAGTGTCTCATAGGCAGAACCAAATCAATTAATGACACCAGTCACTGCAACAAGCTACCTTTGTTTGGCATCAAGAGCCAACAGCACACCAAAACCAAGAAGCAGATGAACCCTCTCAACAGTGATGTGGAACTCTTTTCAAGACTCTAGATAGCCTGCCAAACATGAGATGGCAATTTGGAAGAATTTTTTAGACATGAGAATCAGGCATGTCCCCCCTGCCCTCTCAGAATCGGGTAGACTTCATCTAGGGACGAAGAGTGACTTGCTGAGATGTCTGTAAGACCAGTCAGAGAGACAAGCAGATGCACCCAATGTCATTACCAAGGTTCTTGATGGAGCTGTGGTTGTGCAGATGCTGAAACCTGGTACAGCCAAGACATTTGAGGAATATGCAAACCAAGTTTTCATCCCTTACATCCAAGGACAGCTTTCAACATTGCTCACATCTTGGCCTTGTGTGGGATAACTACATTCCTGACTCACTTAAATCCACAGCCAGAGCGAAACACGGAAAAGGTGTGAGAAGGCATGTTGTCAAGTCAGCAACCATTCCAAGAAATATGCAGTTTCTTGTGTGTAGACAGCAACAAACTGGAGCGCTTCCATTTCCTTTTTGAGGCAGTCATTGACTCCTTTGATTATTGTAGTGGCAAGGTGCTAGTGGTAACAGATGGACAGCAGGTACTCTTCGCTCTAGCCCAAGAGAGTACACATGAAGAGGCAGATACTTGCTTGGTGCTACATGCATGCCACGCTGCTCAGCACGGCCACCATCGGATTCTTGTTCGAACTGTAGATACAGATGTGGTAGTTCTGTCACTGTTAAATGAAGATGAACTTTGGATAGTTTTCGGGACAGGCAAAACCCTCTGTTTCTTGGCCACTCATGCGACAGCTTCATCTCTGGGTCCGAGCAAGGCTCGTGCACGTCCAATGTTTCTTGCCCTCACTCAGTGTGTCCTCTCTTGTAGGGCATGGGCAACTTGGAACACTACCCCAGAGCTCACCAATGCACTGTTGACTCTGACTGATGCACCAACTGAAATTCCAGGGGAGGCAATGCAAGTCATCCAGATATATATGGTCCTCCTCTATGATCGCAGTAGTACACACAGCAAAGTGAACAAAGCAAGCAAGATGTTTGCGAGGAAGACTTTGATGCAATGCATTCCACCTACCTATGCTGCTCTGGAACATGTCCGAAGGGCAGCCTTCCATGGTGGTAATGTCTGGGGTCAGATGCTGGCTGCACAGCCATAGCTACCTCCACCAACAAGCTGGCGTTGGATCAGGGATGAAGATGGCTCCTATGAGCCACTCTGGACCACATTCCCTGAAGCTGCAGAAACATGTGAGGAGCTGGTGTCATGCGGCTGAAGAAGGGCTGCAAGAAACGATGCAAGTGCAAGGAAACAGATTTGCACTGCACTGCCCTCTGCTTCTGTGAAGGGGAATGTGTGCAAGATTGACTCGTGAACAAACCACTTGTATTTTACCTGCTGTTGTTTTGTTATTTAACTGTATTGTAAGATTTTGTTGCATCTGACCACATGTCACATGCTGTTTACTATGACCTGAGGGAACCTTTTGTGAGTCAGCTGTAAAATGATTTCAGTTCTTCATATGATCATTGTATGACTTCAAAAACGTCTATTTCGATAAAGTAATATGTCCATTATTATCACCTGCTCTTTATAAAAATAAATTTTCTGGAAAAAACTTTTCTTGTCTATGATTTGCAAATACGTATGAAATACTCTGATACATTTCTGGTGAACTTTTACCCAGAAAGAGACTTATTACACACATGCAACCCTATTCCCCGAATCTCGACAATGGTATATGGCAGCCATTTTGGAAAATGGCTGCCACGGCTGACACAGGCATAATCTCAGTTGCCCCCACATCTGAAAATGTTCATAATATGCAACTCTACATATGTGCCAAATTTCATGCTTTATCACAAACGAGCAATCGCTTGACTATGCCCCCTGACTACTACAATCATGGGTATCAAATCACCTGCCTATTATGGTTACTTTTTCAAAATAGTCTTCTAACTATTACTATTATTTCCTAGCTTTCCTACTGCTTCAGTTAACATGCTTCCTAATTAAAGTCTCTGCTATCTCCTCATCTGAAAGCCAAGGTTTTTTTTAAATGTATACCATATGGAAAGTCATCCTTTCACCATGTTGGTGTAGGAAGCAATGATAAACGGCAAAGAACTAAAAAATAATATCGATATATAAGTAGATTCCAGTTGAACTACAAATTCCCTACTACCTCGACACAATAAACAAAACAGGAACTCTTCACATCACGGCAGAGAGCAAACAGTTCATAGGCACATACCACGAAGTTACTATACCCACATCCTTTATTCTTTATTCTTAAACAAAACTGAAGGATGCTCTCTCACCTGGCATTGATGGCTGGTGTGAGTGGGCTATTCTTCCGATTGACCATGGAATGCAAAGTCGGGATGAACTTCTCTTTAGCTATGTAGAAGTCACATCTTCCTGTCGTTAAAGCGTCAAAAATAATATTATGATATACAATCACTATAAACATACAAACATAAAACACAAAATATATATGATTTAAAATTTTAAAAATATAACATGCAAGCAAATATATCAATAATATATATTAACAAATAACCCCATTGCATAAAATAAACCCAATAAAAGGCGAGAGATTAGCATAAAAATTTTAAACTATTACCAACTCAAAATAAATATGAAAAATAAATAAGCAAAATATTTATAGACTTTATTATATAAAGGTATAAGAACATATTATAATATACTACCCTACCCGTCTTGGAGAAATACTCGTTAAAGTATAAGAGTGAGGTCGTGACGTCGAATATCTGTATGTAGCCCTTGTCTTTGACGAGAGGATAATAGCTCATGAAATCTCGCATCTTGAGGTTCACATACCGCCCGGCCTTTCCCTGGTCGTCGAGTTTCCTGAGGTCTCCTGAAGGAACCCTCTGGGGAATAAAACAACAGACAGTGCAGCGACACATAAAATGAAAGGTCGTAGTTGACCCTTTGCGATTTTAACGGAGTAAAAGTATGGCACAACTTTTCCATTAACTGAGATCTCAGTGCCGTGAAATTACGTCTCATGCAGAAATTTTTTGGTTAACTTCATCATTTGGACTTTTTACTTTTTTTTTTTATTTTAAGAACACATTATGACAAAACACAATCGTTCAGTTACGGAATGACATCAAAACCAGCATTATAACATGAAAAGTAACTTTACAGTGATGAAAACAAAACATTACTTAGTTCACGAATGTGATTTGCCACAGACGAGTTTTTCTGCAAACAAGAAATCCGAAAGGGTTGATTGTTTAGACATAATGTAGGCTGAATCAAGTGTAAAACCCCATGCAGAAATCTTTAACAATATCTGCCTCTTTATATACTTAAATAAAAGGCTTGAAGCTCAGTGCATCAATCATCCTACAGTACGTAATGCACCACTTGCCTATTCCATGCATACATTTGTGCTTCCTTGATACCCGAACACTTATTTCTTATATTTCTTTCACATAATCCAGCAGCACTTTCTCAGTCTCCTTATCCTTCCTCTGAACACTTGCAAATCATATTTACTTTTCACCTACCTATCTCAATCAATTCTGTCCATGTTACGAAAACACTCTGACCATCTACCTATGCTAAAGTCTTCGTCACATCTTTGTAGTATCTACATCCCAACCGTTCAATATAGAAAAAAGGTGCTACGAAATCAATGTCTCTCTAAAGTTTCAGCGTTTTTCTCTCATTTATATCCATACTTTTTTCCATAGAGGAGTTGGCTAAATCCTTTCATACATTCTAATTGTTGCAAGCTACAAGCATTCGTCTTCCCTTAATCAATGTCGTGTCATTGACTTGTCTCTCATCCTAACATTATCAGTAACATTTACTCCAAAATACGAATATGAATCATGCATTTCCATTCTTCCACAACCCATACTGGCATTCATCGCTTCCTATTTACCCTTGTAATCTTACCCTTAGAACATTCATTTTCGAATTCCACCTGATTACTCCGGAAACCTGCACCTACATCTCTCATCAGCATTTCATAAAACTATCAAACAGCCACAGACATATCACACCTTTTTAGTGGACCCCTTGTGCACTTAATCAATCACTCTTCCATCTTCATATATGAATACAGGCTTTGCTTTCGTCGAGAAAAATTGTGATGGCTCTAACCAAATTACATTCTATACCATACATCCTCAACACCTTCCACATCGTATTATCAGTTCTACCATACCCTTGAACTTGGCCCATGGATACCATAAAGAGCCTTTTCTTGTATTCACAGACCTTTCACATAACTTCTTTGGTAAAACAATGAGCCATTCACCCTCTTCCTTGTATAAACCAAATTTTCCAAAATCAATCCTGCTTTTATTTGACCTACCTGTCACTTAAAGCTTAACAATATACCTTCCTAAGTATACTAAATAACGGCATGCCCTTGTAAGTGTTAGTCACCTCTGTCCCCTATTTCCTACTACAAATGAAATCTCTCTCTCTCTTACAGATACTTACAAATCTTGGTTAACTACTCAATAACACAATTGCTCCACCGAATCAACATGCAAGTAATCCCACCAACCCCTAACGCATTACATTCTCCAACCTTCTAACTGCCCTTCTTACATTTTAAGTAGACACTTCCACAAACTTGCTAAACTTACATTAATCCCTTCCACTCCTGCATCATTCATGTCCTGCCTTTCTTATATCCTCTGCATTAAGCAACTCTTCAAAGTAGTCATCCCATCGCCAGTGGACTGCATTATCTTCAATCTGGGTCCCTCCATTTGTATCCCTTATTCTGAGATTCATTTGCTCACTAACCTTTCTCTCTGGATTTATTTCCCTAGAGTTTAATACAAGTTTTATCCTTAAACTAGAGAAGAAATAGCTCATGAGCCTACCCCTAAGATATCTGCGTAAGAAGTATGATATTCAATTATCAGCTTCCGGTTCGATGCTTCGATGGCGTCCCTGACAGTCTGAACTGGATGCGGGATGTATCTCAGGGCCATCATTGACTGAAGGTTTCCCACATAACAGAAATTCAGCAACAGGGCCATGATCGTCCACGAGCCCACCAAGGGTCGATTCCAGTTGTTTTTCACTTTCTTGCGAATAGCTGGAAGGTAAGAGTACGGTACATAAACTTCTATTTGTTAAATCCAATCATTTCGCGGTATCCTTTTCTTTGACATGAGAAGCAGCTTCTGACTTTTGGCTGCCAAGGTTGCTTATAAAGAGGCACTAATTTTCACACATTTGCTTCTGAAAGTAGGTTACAACAGCCATCTGTGGCTATCATAAACGTGAACAGAATCAGGACCTACAGAGTGATTTGCCTAGCGCATTAAACATGTGATATTCTTATTTTTTTCCAGTCTCTTGGTCCCCAGCTGCATCAGCTTCTGCCTATTGCTTTTCATCCGTTTTACCGGTCTCTTTCCACTAAGCTGTCTGAACTTTACCTTTCCAATTTCGCTTGTCATTTGAAAACAACCCTTGGGCCAGCCCCGTGAGTCTATAAATTTGAGTATTTGGTCTGGTTAGACAAACAATAAGTTCGTCGTCTCGTGGGCTCGAACCACAGAAGAACAAGAACTTAGGACTACAGTGACGCCTTAAACCACAAGGCCAACAAGGGTAACATATATGAAAACATATTATTTCCGAGGTAGAGAGGATTGGGTATTAAAGGACATTTTCAGCTTAAGTTATATATATATATATTTTATAGCTTAATGCTATATATATATATATATATATATATATATATATATATATATATATATATATATATATATATATATATATATATATATATATGTGTGTGTGTGTGTGTGTGTGTGTAAATGTGTGTAAACAACGCAACAGTCACTGTCACATTCGTACAGAAAACTTTCAAAACATCAAGTAACAGGTAATGTTTGTTTCATTCATTTCGCAAGACAGTATCTTTCTTTATGTCTAGTTAGTCGCATGACGAATTAATGCAGGCATTAAACTTGACATCGTGCAAAACACGAGTTAACCAGCGTTGAGAGCTGACGTTCAAACAGACGAAAGATACGCTATCTAATAACTTCATTTGGCATCAGTGGAAAAGCGTCCTTGCTAACACGAACGCATGATTAGCAAGTCATTCTTATTCCTGCACAACGTAATGAAATGCCGCAGAGGGCCGTAATGCATAAAATTCACCATGCAAATTGTAGTTAGTGGCACGCAAGCCTGTTTTTAACCGATTTTTTTTGCTGCTTCTTCCTGCTCGTCATAGCGAGACACGCATCCTTTCTGGTGGTCGAACACTGCCATTCATCACAATCGGAGGTTGTAAAGCGAGGTGATACTGACTAGCCTGAATACCGGTCAAAATATATAATAATAAAAATTTTTCTCTTAGTGACATCTTGGAAAAAATGCAGTGGGTAGATTAAACTCTGAAGAAAAGAAGAGTTGATTTTCAGATCTTTTCATAGTTTAACATTTCATTAAATTACTTCTCTGTGGGTAAAAAAAACATAGATTAAACCATAAAAGAATGAATAAAGTTAATTTTAAGTGTAAAGAAAATGGGAAATCATCTTAATAACGCCTGTTCTTGGGGTGACGTAAGGTAAAATGGAATTAACTTTCAACAGCTTACACAAAAATTACAAAATAAATGTCTAAAGAACGTTATCCTTCAAATAGCCACGCACATCCGTATGAACGTTTGTCGGAACATTTCCAACGATTAGTGGATTTCAATGAGCATAACGCTATTAAGATTTCACGCAAAACTCTCGATATATCTCACCAACTGAGGAACATTCACGATAGAGATAATTACTTAATGATATGAAGGGTTTCATGTTCATAAATGAATCTACAAATGAATCAATGTATATAATTTAACTCTGAGTCTTTATTCCTTTGAAGGGTGACTTCAAAAAGTGGTAACCTAGTTCTCGATAAGTCTTTTGGGATGAGTTTCCTAGCCCCATGCCCTTAACCAAGGCTAGGACCCACACCAGTCAACTGACCACCAAGGACATTTCACTGGTGACGTCAAGAGAAATGTAACGGGGAACAGAGGTACTAAAGCACTTTGGAAAGTGTAATGAACACTAGACCATGTTGGGAGAAATCGGGCAATCCCATTTTCTCTGTCATCTAGACCGCTTCTTTTTGCCTTATATAAAACGTCAGTAACAGACAGCAAAACAACAATGAGAATAATGCACGCTGACCTGCTTACAATAGTCTTCCAATCTGCACCTAACTGATAAATCCAACTATCACTAAATATATCTATCGAATGTGACTTACAAGTTTTTTAAAGGAACTATAAGTAAAAAAACATACCAAAAGTAAAAGTAGAGACAATGATGGACATAATGTAAAAGAGGTAGCCTGTGTGTATATATATATATATGTAATATATATATATATATTATATATATATATATATATATATATATATATATATATATATATATATATATATATATATATATTACGTTCAAAGAATATTTATACTGATGAATTACCTGCATTTAATATCTTTCTTCTGTAACGCACCTGTAATTTTTCCACCTAAAACATACCAAACATTCAATGTCACTACCCTCTTAGTCTTTTCTTAAACCATTCTCTCTCTCTCTCTCTCTCTCTCTCTCTCTCTCTCTCTCTCTCTCTCTCTCTCTCTCTCTCTCTCTCTCTCAACGCATATCTTCACACAGACAGGCACTAAGATGTTTCTTACTGAGGCCTAAGAAAAATTCATAATCATTCAAATATTTTCATATTTTACAAAGCCCATGAAAGGAAAAGGGCATATCTTGACTTTCCTGAGACACTTGACTTCTTTTATATTTTCATCTTCAGTCAGATTCTAGTTATTTCCATCCGAGACTAGTTTCATGTAGCTATTAACAAACACATCATTGCCAACCATCAATGTGATGCTTTCGCTCTGAGAGTATCTGAACGCTGATATATGAGAAACAACACAAAAAGGAGCATTCCAAGACTTCAAACTTCCAATAAGGCTGAGCATTCCACCAACCTAAACTTCACTTTAGTGTTTCCCAAAATTCAATTGGTCGTTGCTAGTTACGAGGCTCATCTTTGGCAACATTTTGTAAAAATACACAACGACGATTTGCGTAAACTTTCTAACATGCAAACAAACGAGATAAAATATACCCACTAACTTTGGTTAACTGGAGGTCGAATATAGTCAAAGACAATGCCCCCAAACTTGTGCGCCAGTCTCGTTGGTGGATTCTGGGTGAGATCAAACACGAAATGAGCCAGACAAATGGCCAGGAGACACAGGAAGAATGCTCCCCACACATTAGCAGTGAAAGGCATAAGAAATCCCCAGGGGTCGATCTTGTCGCTTCCTCTGGCTACCATGAAAGACAGGGTGTCAAAATAGAAGGGAGTAGTGAAGTCTACGACCTGGTTTCGGCTTTCAATGACCTGGAAGGGTCCCAGCGCCATGTCGACTTCCTGAGGAAGAGAATACAAGCTTAGCTGTGAGTCAGAATGAAAATAAATTGCTAGTGTTAAAACGTTCTACGGAACAGGGTCAAACTCGCTGGCTTTTTTTGAGATGGTTTATAAGCCTGTAATTGATACTACGGGCCAATACGGGATGAAATAGAATAAAATGATTCTATTTTCAAGAAACACAAGTAAACAAAGTTAGGCATAAAAACTATACATCAAGAATTTGAGAACATTGCCATAAAGGTCAATTTTCTCTTACAATCCTAAAACCTGAAAGCTGATTTATAAGACTTACTATAAATCAGTCAAATGCTAATCAAGCTGAGGAGATGATTGTATAATTTATATTAATTCTCGGATATGATAAAAATATGTGGCGACACCAAAGCCTTCAGTAAGCCACCAATCACATATAAATCAAACGGTGCTGCTTTGGCTTGTTATCTGCGCGTCACCTCCGAAGTGCTAGTACTAAACATGGCGGAAGCTCAATGGGACGCCGTGTTTAATGCTAGTCCCTCGGGATCAAAGTATTATATACACCCATTTTTATATTATGTGGTCGACAAATTATATTAATAAACTATATCTTTGATCACCGAGAGGCTAGTACTAAACACGGCGTCCCATTGTGCTTCCGCAATGTTTAACACTAGCACCTCAGAGGTGCCGCGTAGATAACAAGCCAAAGTAGCACCAATCAACCAATGATAGAAATGTTTTGTTTTGTTGTACTTTTTCGGTTGTCTGAGAAGAGTTAGTTATGATTTTGCCTTTGTTGGGTTCACATCATTCACCCTGTCTTCTAAACATGGTTATTTTGCGACAACTAACGTTAAATGCGAGAAACACACAGACCTAATGATAAGTGCTACGTCACTGCCCTACTGAATAATTTAAAATCCTGTTTCAGTACTTGAGGAGAGAGAGAAGTAACAAAAATGGAGTGAAAATATGAGTCCATTTCTGTCTATGTACTAGGTTTTAGTAAGGAACTTGTATTTACTACAAAATACGACACAAAAGCTACACATAAACTATTTTACATTTAAAAAAATATGATATTCAGATGTATGCAGAGATTTTTAATAACGTTTGTTTACAGAAATTTTACCACGCAATGATAATGCTCAGCCAGGATAAGACACTGAATGGTTTCTCAAAACAACTCAAACTTACGGAGTACACAGAAATATCTCCGTATGGATTGAAATTTGACATATTTGAATGTTATTATTTTGTGGACAGACACAATTCACTTGTGACTGAGAGCTCACAACAGCTAACTGTCAAGGCAGATCAAGCTAATGAACTGGAAAATATAAAGACACCTAAAAGAGATTTCTTAAAATTTTACAACTAATCAAAATTGGTGATGGTCAGTGAATCTCACATTTCAGACCCTAAGCTAGATTCAAGAGCATATATAAACACACACACACACACACACACACACATATATATATATATATATATATATATATATGTAGATATATGTCACTGTGTGTGTGTGTGTGTGCCCTGTGTTGTGTGTGTGTGTGTTTTTGTATGTGCAGGGTGTAACACGGGTTTATGATCAAACGCATTTTGGGAAATCAAAGAAAAAGTCATTCGGCAAAAAACCTCCTTGTTCTATGAACGCGGGTTTTTTAAGGTCTTCCAATTTCTTGTTTGGATCTTAGGTGAATTTTTAAAAGTTAACTGTTATCATTGAAACGGCCAAGAAGGCGTACACACACACATATATGTATATCGGATTTCCTTTTTTGTAGTGGAGTCAGGATATGGAACTGAGAGAGAGATAAACATCTTATCTGCATATTCCACATTACTGGAACAGTTCACTTGTTACAAAATGAACAGTCGCAACTTTTCACTCCAATATAATATTGGTGGAAAAGACTGTTCACTGTTAACAAGTGAACAAACTCCATCCCCTGGATTCATTTTGAGAGCAAGAAACTGGAGACAAAAATGACTTACCGTTCCAGTAATGTGGAATATGCAGATAAGATGTTCATAGAACATTTTCTGCTCAGGTATTTATGGGTTTTGCAACAGTTCCATTTCTAGATTACACGGTTGTGAACTCCACTGTTATACAAAAAAGGAAATCAGCGATTAGGCTGATGTGAATAAAATACCTCCAAATCAAATGTGTTCTTGAAATACTGAATAAAAGAGAAAAAATGCATGCATCATTGAAATCTCCCTCTACGTCACTGTAATGGTATTCACTGGACTCCGATAAAGAAAAGAAAAGCAAGCCTGATAGAATCTCCCTTCCATAAAAGATAAGCCTATTCATTAAACACCAATCAAGGATTTAAAATGTATTATCAAAAATCTCTCCTTCTCCATCAAAAGCATTCATCACACACCAGTCAAAGGAAAAACGCACCAATGAAAACGTTCGTCTCTGTCAGATTAAAAAGAATGGGAACATTATGAAAAACTCACTTTCTTCATTCATTCCTGTCAAAGGAAGCCTACTCATACAGTCATCGAAAGAGGTAAAAAAGCTGACATTATTCAAAGTGCAGTATCCTCCCAACCTACAATCCCTTGTCATCTTGATTACTGTCACTATCACTCATTCAGCATAGGCGTAGGCCTAGTCCTGACTCCTGATTCAACAATACCGTGACGCGGCAGCAGGGCAGTTTGCGCTAAATTCATCGATCACAAATATGTTGCCTAGACATTTATGATACGTAAAGCTAATCACAAAAATTTATTACATGAAGTCTGTTCACAGGTGATTTACTAGTTGAAGGGACTGTAATGTTACATTTTTCAGTAACCTGCAAGAGAAAATCATAATTATAAGGCTAACAATTGAGTTTCCTAACGCGCTTCATAAGCCCTTCTTCCCATATCCCTGACTACTCACTAGACATCCCGAACTCGTGGCTCGTCACTAATAAAAGATAAAAAAAAAAGTTACTTGACCGTTCAATGATAACGGTCATTTTAGAAACGCACCTAGCGATAAATGAAGCCTTAAAATGTATATATGTTTATAGAACATTTTCTGCTCAGAATGACTTTTTCATTTCAAAATATTTGCATAAACTCTTGTTACACCCTGTATGTATGTATGTATGTATGTATGTATGTATGTATGTATGTATGTATGTATGTATGTATGTATATATATATATATATATATATATATATATATATATATATATATACTGTCTATATATATATATATATTACATACATATCTGCACCTGGGCCACATGTAGTCATTTTTCACAATGCATTACCCAGCTTGGATACAATTTAGGCTTACAGCTTGTATATCAGCTTCCAACTCTGTAGTTTTGGCGTTTTCTTTCCACAGGCTTAAGGTGGTAACATATAAACTCATTGCGTTTCATGCCTAATAATCTTTCGGTCACTGATCTCAGTGTTTGCCAGGACTACCAACAGTGTTATCAAGTACTACCAACCTTTTCAAACACCTGGCGGATCATTCCAGACCAATTGCCATTGGGTAAACGGACTCCAAAAGTGACATCAGGAGGAACTACCTGCTTGTACCTGCAGATCAGAAGAGAACATTCCGTGTACGAGCTTTGAGCAACTTGTCCAAATTTAAGATTTTTTTTACTGTAGGTAAGACAACGAGCTGTTTCGTATCAGAGTAAAATCCTTCGACTGTACTTAACACATAAACGTGTTTGTGTGTGTAGATGGAGGGATAGAACAACTGAACGCACTACTACTTAATTTTCAAAGTTAAGATTCTTCCTACCAGGCCATTGGTGACTAAAGAACAAAAAACTACAAAATTTCTGTATTGCAGGAATTACTTAAAGTAAGTAAAATTTAAACAAATGCAATAAGGGAAAAGTCCATGTGTACGATAGCCAAATCTAAACTGATTGCACATTTTTTTGTTGCATTAAAGTGTTTAAATACAAATTTAATCTTTTAAAAAGTTACCAATTCAAACAATTCCTTTTAAAAAAATCACAAAAAAAAAAACGTCAAAATGAAGATTCCTTATGTGAAATATCTTGCACTTTGTCCTCTTTAACATAGATTATGCTAAATTCATTTCGTTGCTTCAAATTTTGCAAAATTCGTAAATTTTATTGATGAAAATCATTTACGCCAGGTCCCAGAACAAATTATGATTTTGAAATATTGCCTTCTTGAGACAATTTTATGCCTATGACCTCTGAAGAAAAGGCCAAGGTCATCAATGATGGGGTCAAGTGATCAGACTGCCATGAAAATGAACTAAACTTTGAAGAAAGCTGGGCAAATGATAATAATAATAATTTAAGCACCTTTCATCTCTATCTTTTCGAATCGTTTTCAGACTTCAAATAGAATAAAGTTGAAAAAGACAGGCACCAAACGTTTTGTATTTTATGTGAAAGATAAATAGTCTAAAACCAAAACAGAATCTCTCAGAAACTTGATATAAAAAAACGACCGGTTGTAACTTTTTACTTATCTTTCGTTTTGCATCTAAAACTTTTATCGCTTCGGTATTTTTTCAATTACAGTATATATTTTCTCATATAATGTTTGTAGCTATGGGAAGGAAGCGAATATCACAGCAATATAAAAGGCTTTGGATACTGTATGCTTTTATCTCCTGGTTAAGATTTCCTTTCAGGATCTCTTAATCAATAATAATAATAATAATAATAATAATAATAATAATAATAATAATAATAATAATAGTTGGAGAAATACATAACCACAAATGCATGCTCGCAGTGTTACAGAATGTTATTAAAAATTATATGACTGTATACTGTACTGATTTACAGCGAAACTGCAAAGTATATTATCATGACGAGTGCACCCATACCATCGAAACAACGTTAAAGTAAAGAAAGTCAAGATGGATAGTCCTGATCCTAGGGACGTTATGTATCGCCCCCGAAAATCAGACCAAGAGTTCCTCATTCTGCATAATTAAAAAAAAAAAATGCATGCATGAATAAGCATTGAGCTTTATCTGGGACTATCAGCATCGTTATTTTCTTAGTAACGCTCACAATAAAAAAAATGATGAAACAAACCTAACAAAAGACAAACTTAACAAGGGGGATGTAGAACGGTAATAATATTTACGTGAAATTCAGTGTCGTCGAGAGAATCTCCAGCACATACGACATCGGACCAGCGATCGGGAAGTTGGTTGGGATGCCCGCCAAAACTGCAGCGGAGTTCATGTCCTCCAACCTCAGCCGAACGTGCGTAGGCCATGAGACCATCGTTATGACGACGGATGGAGCTTCCTTGAACCTGCAAGAGGAAATGAGTCAGTTGGTGTTTGCATTATTTTGTTACGAAAATGAAACAAATAAGGATCCGATGCCTCTGAATCTTGCTGACGGGGTTCGCTGGGTGACATCGAAGTTTTATCTTATACTTAAAGTGTTTCTTCACCACATTTCATCATTATTACTATTTTTCATTAGATGGATAGAATATAGAATTTTGGCCAAATATAGAATTTAGGCCAAAGACCAAGCACTGGGACCTATGAGGTCATTCAGCGCTGAAAGGGGAATTGACAATAAGAAGGTTAGAAAGACGCAACAAGAGGAAAACCTCGCACGTTGCACTATGAAATAATTTTTAGAGAGGGTGAAAAGTTAGATGGAAGAAAAGAATATGAACGGAGGTACAGTAAAAGGAATGAAAGGGGTTGCAGCTGGGGGCCGAAGGGACGCTGCAAAGACCCTTAAGTAATGCTTACAGTGCACTGCAAGAGGTGCACTGACGGCACTAACCCCCCTACCGGGTATCTGGGTGAAAGCGCCGTCATAATTAATCATTGGAATTTCACTGAAAAATTTGTTTCAGTGCCGTGGTTATGAACATTTAGTGTTACAGAGATCAAGACAACGTGTACTTATAAGAATATATCAAAATATTCAATATACAAAATTACTGGATTTGAAGATCGATGTTTTTAAGCGGGCGATTTGCCAGAACATTTATTGCAACTTTTAGCATCTTGTGACCAAACTTAACATCAAGTACTAAAATTATTTGCTTTTCACATCACTCTAGAGATGAAGTCTCGCTTGTTTACTGAATTACCGTCAAGTAATTAGGAATATAGGGGACCTCAATTTTATCATAAATACTGCTGCTAAACTAAGTTTGGAAAACCTCGTAGTTCATCAGAATTCTTATGCCGCTAATTAATGAAAGTCGTCAAGTTTTCAGAACTATATAAGTATTTAACGTAAAACGTAGTTGGATTTGCAAAGGCAATTTACCGGTTCAAACCTTATTTTAATTCATTCGTCTTTATCAAGTGGGTGTGTCTCCGTTGGTGGGACCGAGTCCTAAATTCCTTTCCAGACCTTTTTTTTTTTTTCTTGAAGAGCCTTTCCACACTTACAGGTCGCCTTTAGATAAGGGCCCGAGCTGGCATGAGGAAGGCTTAATCACCCACCACCACAATTAAAGTAAGTACGCAGCGCCATAGTCATTTAGACTCCCTTCTTTCTTTGAAACAGCGTAATTTAAGACCAGGGAAATGTAGTTTTAGGTTTAAAATAACGCTTTCAAAGATTTGCTAAACGGATCAAGTACGTTTAAACATGCAGGTAGAAAAAAAGTAACATCCAAAACATGCAGATAGAAAAAAAAAACATTAGCTAACAGTCTTCCCGAGGACCGTGGAAGACTGTCTACAGGTACCAGAGACCACCCAAGAAATCGTGCTCCTGTGGATCTGTTCATGACATTAGTAAGGTATTGTCATGGAAAATAATAATAATAAAGATAAATCGACATCAAATTTTTTTACTAGGTTTTAGGGGAAATTAACTTACGTTTCGACCGAATTTGTTGTTGTATCAGTTCTGCATAATAATAATGATAACATAATAATAATAATATGAAGGGAGTAGACCCTCTTTTAAGCATATCCTGTTAAAAAGAATGGCAGCATCAGTGGAATTGATTTTATACGGTCTTTTCAATTCTTCTCACTGATATCCGCTAAGAGCTGGCCGACGTACATAATCTGGATAAGGAGAAAGGCAATAGTTTATAGTCACGTTTTATTCTGGTATACGCGGATGTAAGTTAAACATGGAGTGATATATCCGTAGAGTTTCTGGATGTAAGCCTCGTTCTCGAGTGGTAGAGAATCTTTGTAGTGTCGTCCTTGGGTGGTGGTCTTTGTAGAGATTTTTTTTAGAGGCATCAACGCTTCTGACCGTATTTTCGGTCTATTTTCAAGGCCATTCTTTTTAATAATAATAATAATAATAATAATAATAATAATAATAATAATAATAATGATAATAATAATAATAATAATAATAATAATAATAATAATAATAATAATAATAATAATAATAATAATAACTATTGAGCTTATACAGTTCAAGATTTCCATTTTTAAGAAGCACAGAGCATCTGTGGAAAAGTAATTGATTATCACCTGCCGAAGGTTTATTTCGGACTGGACGACGATCATAATTTTTCTCTGCCTTGAGAGAGGTCGCTTCAGCGGCAATTATTATCGTAACTGACAATGAATATTACGTGGGCAGCGCTAACCAAGTATCCAGTGATACAAACCCTAGGGCAAAAATTGATGAAGATACTTTCGGTGACATTCCAGCTGACTTATATACGAAGGTTTAGGGAACGAGTCAGGGCGAGATGCGTGCTGCGTAATTCTGGAAAAATTTCAGTGGTTAATCCCAAGCCTTTTTCAAAACCTCTTTAAAACTTGACGTTTTCGTTAAAACACTCCATCTTCTGGGCGGAATCTTATATGTGTAGATATTAAAAAGAGACTGGGCAATCTTTCTTCTCTTTTCTCCTTTTCTTAATTCTTACAATAAGGATTTATAATTTTATTTTCTAGGAAATTCAGAACCGTAAATATATCCCTCCAAGATGGGAAGTTATGAAGCCTAGATGTGGATTCCCTCTTCACCCAAGGCATGTATTACGAACACAAGATAAAATAAATATTCAAACTAAAAATTCGATTTACATAAAAACTAGAAAGTACTCCTTAAAATAAAAAAAAGAACGTATAAAAATGTAATGTAACAATTCACTAAGTCAAAATGATTTATTAGCAATTTTGTCTTGAAAACCGGCTAAGACAGGAAAATACAATAAAATGCAATGTCTTTTTTTTTTCTAATATCTATCTATAGTTTTTATAAACAGAAATCCAAGCAACGCTTGTAATTCTCTTGCCACTGTTCTTGACAATCAGCATAAGAAGTTCGTATGTGTTTTAATTAACTATACCAAGCCTACAGACTTAGTGGTCCGGATGAGGCATGTGGATGATGTTTCGACTTTTTTTCGATGCGATCAGAAGAGATTCATTCGCCTTCACCAAACCTAAGTTTTGCACCAAACGTCAAACCGAAATGAAGATGGGCCACGGATGACAGAATCTCTTCCCAAAATGTTTTAATAAAGCCAGATCCTACAGAATAATAATTAACTGCAAACAGAATTTCACGAGGGAAATTTTCCAACAGGCAGAGTACGGACAACAAAAAACTTAAGCTTTTAAGTATTGCCAACCGATTTATATCACTTACATTCATGATATACTGAGAAGACAGACGTTGACTTAATTAGTAGAGCAAACACAAAGAATTTCTCCTACTGGTCAGGGACAATATATTTCTCATATACTCACACGAATCGTTCAGGGTCCCTTCTAAGCTCTTCCAGAACATTAGGATCTTTAAGGACTTCCCTCAGTGGCCGACCCATTGTTTCAAGTTACCACAGAGGCTACC